>NC_056737.1:1922879814-1923076145 GCF_019279795.1 Protopterus annectens | reverse complement strand
TTCAAAGAAATCGACCAGGTTCAAGAGGCAAGATCTGCCCTTAACAAAGCCGAATTGGGTAGGATCCAGTGTTTGGAGGTTCCCAATGTCTTTGTTTGAGTTCCATGATGATACGCTCCATAGCTTTGCAGACCAGGCTAGTTAGGCTTATAGGGTGATAGTTTCCGGGTCCGTTGTGGCACCACCTTTATGAAGTGGGACCACTGTTGCAGTACGCCATTCTTTGGGTACATATCCTGTTGTAAGGCTGAGACTGAACAGTGATTTTAAGTGAGGGTTCAGTTCTTCTTGGAGCTCATGTAAAACGCAGCCCGGGACACCGTCCGGTCCCATTGATGCTGTGTTTTTTGCTTTGGAGAGGGCAGCTCTCACCTGTGGATCTGTGATGTCAGGTAGGCTACACTCTGTTCGGATAGTCATTTGATCATTTGGGGAGGAAGAAGTTTGCACTGAACATGTCTGCCAGGATGTTGGCAATGTCTGTGGGTTCAGTGTATTTTTTGTCATTTTGCACTAACTCAGAGCATATCTGGGAGTTTCCACCCAGGTTTCTGACATAACTAAAAGCCTTGTGATTATCTTTAGCGTCTTGTGCAATTTTTCTTTCGAAGCTAGCCTTAGATGATTTTATGAGGGATCGTGGTTTCTTGCTAGTACTGATCAGAGTTGCCTTCCCTTTCAGGGATTTTGCTCTATCATGTAGTAGCTTCCTCCTTCTGTTGTACAGCTTATTTATGGCTGGGGTCTACCAGACAGGTCTCCTGCCTTTGGAGGAGTGTGTCTTGGTTTTATTTGGGATAGCATGATCCATGCATTCCTGTAGGTATCCATAGAATGCGTTTGTAAAGGATTCTGCCGTTTGGGCCATATTTTCCACTGGCCCTGGGGCTTTGAAGGATTCCAGTTCGGTTTTGAGAAGTGGGAAGTTTGCTTTTGAGACGTTTTTGACCGTGGTTTCCTTGGCTGGGGTTGGGGACGGGATATGGATGTCCATAGTGATTCATTTATGGTCAGATCTTACCAATGAGGGGTATACCTCTGGTATGGAACATAGAGTCCCCATGTTGGTGATGATCAGGTCCAGTATGTTTTCCCCTCTTGTGGGAGTGACCACCAGTTGTTCCATAGTATTTGAGTTTATAAATTCTAGGAACCATTGAGCTAGGGTGTTGGGGCTTGAGTAGTGCTCCCAGTCTATGTTTGGGTAGTTAACGTCACCCAATATAATGGTGTTTGGAGAGAACGTCATATTCTCCAGTGTCTTCAGGAAAGCCAAGTGGGGTTCCTGAGTTTGGGAGGGTGGTCTGTAGCAGGCTACAAACTGGAAGGCAGTTTTGCCCACTGTTAGTTGTACATGGATGGTCAGGATGCTTAGTGCAGTGCCATTAGCCTGGAGGTGTGGGTATCTTTGATGAATATGGATACTCCCTCCTCTTGTGGTTCAGTCCGAGTTTTGGGGCCGAAAAGCATGGTATGAGGTATAGCCTGGTAGTGTTGGGGTGCTCTCAGGAGCCCTGAACCAGGTTTCTGTTACTGCACAGATATCGATATTCTCCATACTGAGGAGAGCCTCGAGTGCGTGCATCTTGAGGTTTAGACTTCTGGCATTGAGCAGCATTACCCTTAGTTTCTTTTCCTTGTGTTGTCTAAGGAGGTGGGTTTGTCTTTGAGCCTTGCCTAAAAAGGCACTATGGGGGTGCAAGAGCCTTGGCCAGTATTCGAAAACCCAGGGGTGACAGGTGCAAGCCGTCCCTAGTGAAGCAACGTGGCTTGTCAAGCATGTCATCCCAGGCTGACAGACACTGGATCCCCTTTGAGTGACACCAGTACTTTAGCCAATTGTTGAAATTGATCATTTTGTCTTTATACTGTGGTATCATTCTTGGTGAGGGTAAGATGCTACTCAAGGTCAGGGTCATACCGGCCTGGGCCACATGATCAGAGAGCTCCTCTATGTCTCTTTTCATGCAACAGAAAGAATCCAGCACCCCGAGTAGGTGTAGCAGAATAATCGTTTATTGTTAACCAGACCGGTTTCAGCAATTAGCTTTCTTCAGTGGTATGGTCATGATGATTCAACATACCCTGTTTATAGATAATGCAAATAAAATGATGTAACATCATTTCCTGTTTACATAAATCATGAAAAAAAATTATTATAAATCATGACCAAAAAAATGTAAATGCAATATGACAATGGGAAAAAGAAGGATATAAATAATAAACCATCACAATTTTAAACTAGCATATATTCCCAAAATTGGAGTACTGAAAACATATTATTTGATAATAATAATAATCATAAAGAACCTGTGAAATATATGTCGAGATCAGAACAAAAGGTGAAAATATATATAACAATATTGAAATTGATAATAACAGGTAGTTCATCATAATTTATCATTGAGACCAGGTGGAAACAAACCACCTAATTTAACTATCCATTTAGTTTCCTTACTATCTAACAGTTTGTGCCATCCAGTTTTAAAAGCTCTATTACCAACAATCTTATCGATGCAAATAAAAGAAAATTGAGCCGTTTTGTGTACAACAGTAGGTTTATATAGAGCATTGGTAGATCTAGCATTTCTTATATCTCCTAAATGCTCGGAGATACGAATACGAAACTGTCTAGATGTTTGTCCAATATAAAATGCCCGACATGTACATGTGGCTAAATAAATCACCCAGTCCGTGCTGCAATTGGCAAAATGATTGAAGTTAAATATCTTGCCTGTATTCTTACTGGTAAATTCTGTTGTTGTGAATATATATTTACAGAAAGAACAGTGACCACAAGGGTGACAGCCAATTAATATATCTCCTAATAGAGTAGTCTGGGTCATGGAGACATCCTGAGGTGTAATTCTTTTGTAATGGGAGAAATGTGATCCCAGAGTTTTGCCTTTATGGTAGGAATAGACATCTATCATCTAACCACTTGGCCAAGTGTGTGTTGGTTCGCAGTATATTCCAATGATTACTGATTATGTCCTGTAATTGATAGGTATTCCTGCCAAAGGTTGTTACTAGTCTGAGTGATTGGACCGATGACTGAACAGTCTTGTGTTTATAACCCAACACACTGTCCCTTGATAAGTTGCTAGTCATACTAGCTGCAGATTGAATATCCATTTTGTTATAACCTCGCTGTATAAATCTGTTTGAGAGATCATTCTGACAATGCTGAAGGTCTAAATGGGATGAACATATTCTCTTGATCCTTATAAACTGTGATTTAGGAATTTTTTTATAATGTGTTTAGGGTGAAGACTAGAAGCATGTAGAAGACTGTTGTATTGTGGGTATTTTCTATGCACGGTGGTACAAAGAGTGTTATCCACATCCTTACTTAAGTGGACATCCAAAAAGTCAATCTGGTGTGTGTCATAATTGACTGTAAATCTAACACCCCATTTATTGCTATTCAAATATTCAACAAATTCCATAAGATACTCAGTTCCCCCTTTCCAAACCAGCCAGCAGTCGTCCAGGTACTGTCTCCAAATATCCATTTCTGGCAAATATAGATTGTGTGTTTCAGTGTATATAATCTGATCTTCCACATATCCCATAAAGAGATCTGCATAAGTTGGTGCAAAAGAGGCACCCATCACCTTGCCTTGAATTTGCCAGTAACATTGGTTTTGGAAATAGAACACGTTCTTGGTTAGAACGTGTTCAGCCATACAAATAAGTAAAGTATTAAATCCTGGACTATAAAAATTAGTCTTATGCAGCCAGTATTCCAGTGCCATTAGATCTGCCCAGTGTGGTATACTAGTATACAATGATGTAACATCTAGGATACACATGATCCAATTAGCTTCAAGTTGTGATTCAGAGACAATCTGAAGGAACTTAGTGGTGTCCTGCAGTCTGATAGAGGTTCCGTCGGTGATCCAATGCCTGAAAACAATAGGTCTACCCGGAGGTGTAGAAAGAGATTTATGAATTTTGGGCAGCAGATACAAATATTGTTTGACTGGGTCTTGAACAGTGAGGTGAAATTTCGTTTTTATACTGATAATGCCCTCTTCAACAGCAAGTTGTAGGAAATTATCTATTTCTTGTTTAAATTTAGGAGTCTGGTCAATGGGCATTTGTAAATAATGCTGAGTATTTGACACTTGTCTTATTCCTTCAGCCCAGTAATAACTGGAATTCATAACCACAATGGCCCCACCCTTGTCCGCAGGAAGAATGGTAATGTCAGTATTATTTCTAAGATTAGTGAGAGCCTGTTGTTCCTGAAAATTTAGATTGTTTCTGATGGTGTTTCCTGTGCCCAACTGGTGGTGTAGATCTTTGAGAACAGCATTCTGGAATATGGCTACGTGTTTGTCCATTGGAGGACAGAACTTGATGGTAAGAATCTAAATTCAGTGGATCTTTGAGTTGAATCCTGTTGGTCAAAAAAGATTTTTAAATTCAATCCTTTACAAAAATCTATAACATCTGATGCAAATGTGCTTTCATCAACAAAGAAACCAGGGATAAAACCTAGACCTTTATTTAACAAAAGCTCTTCCATGGGTGTTAATACATAATCAGAAATGTTATGCACATTCGAACAGTCTATGTTCATTTGACAATTGACAGAAACACTTCTTCTAACGTTCTTATGCTTCCGTCCCCCGATGTGTCTGTGCCTAAAGGGTGATCAGCATTACGTACCCTTTTGGGAGTGGGAGAATCCGACATATTGGCGGATTCAGTATCAGTAGTTGAACCTCTGAAAAAACTCTTAAAGAAAAGAAATTAAAGAAATTTTCCAGAGATATCGAAGACTACAAAAGGGGGAAACCCTTTGAGTTATACAAAGCGGTACGATTTGCAGAGGGCACCAAAATTCTCACACATACA
The DNA here is from genome assembly GCF_019279795.1 of Protopterus annectens. Taxonomy (NCBI): domain Eukaryota; kingdom Metazoa; phylum Chordata; order Ceratodontiformes; family Protopteridae; genus Protopterus; species Protopterus annectens. Next base: position 1,923,071,279 of record NC_056737.1, on the reverse strand, counting down.
CGCAAAAACAGGCCTAGATCCATACTGAAAAGAGGTACATCACCCAACAGGTGTTCGGGGAAAGAACCATCTACTACTGATACTGAATCCGCCAATATGTCGGATTCTCCCACTCCCAAAAGGGTACGTAATGCTGATCACCCTTTAGGCACAGACACAGGGGGGGACGGAAGCATAAGAACGTTAGAAGAACTGTTTCTGTCAATTGTCAAATGAACATAGACTGTTCGAATGTGCATAACACCCATGGAAGAGCTTTTGTTAAATAAAGGTCTAGGTTTTATCCCTGGTTTCTTTGTTGATGAAAGCACATTTGCATCAGATGTTATAGATTTTTGTAGAGGATTGAATTTAAAAATCTTTTTTGACCAACAGGATTCAACTCAAAGATCCACTGAATTTAGATTCTTACCATTTAAGTTCTGTCCTCCAATGGACAAACACGTAGCCATATTCCAGAATGCTGTTCTCAAAGATCTACACCACCAGTTGGGCACAGGAAACACTATCAGAAACAATCTAAATGTTCAGGAACAACAGGCTCTCACTAATCTTAGAAATAATACTGACATTACCATTCTTCCTGCGGACAAGGGTGGGGCCATTGTGGTTATGAATTCCAGTTATTACTGGGCTGAAGGAATAAGACAAGTGTCAAATACTCAGCATTATTTACATATGCCCATTGACCCTACCCCTAAATTTAAACAAGAAATAGATAATTTCCTATAACTTGCTGTTGAAGAGGGCATTATCAGTATAAAAACGAAATTTCACCTCACTGTTCAAGACCCAGTCAAACAATATTTGTATCTGTTGCCCAAAATTCATAAATCTCTTTCTACACCTCCGGGTAGACTTAGAAGTTATGTACTCACCATAACGTTCCATCTGAGTAGGTGTATTCATTTGTCTGCAACCTGTGGGTTATGGATCCGATATCGGATCCGAACCGGCATAGTTTCCAGCTATGGATCCAAGCTCTCAGCTCCTCCCCTCACCCATAATGCCCTGCTCTACCCTCATGACCTCAGATCGAGTTTGCCAAAGCAACAATACCCTCAAAAGGGTAACAAGTAATATGCAGGAAACTGAAAGGCCAGGGGGATAGGAGGGCGGGATGGTTGCAGACAAATGAATACACCTACTCAGATGGAACGTTATGGTGAGTACATAACTTCTAAATCTGAAGTAGGATATTCATTTGTCTGCAACCTGTGGGACAGAGTCCCCAGCTACCTGAATCTTGGGCGGCCATCATGGAAGGATATTCCGGAGCACCGCAGAGCCAAAGGATGCTCTACCCCTGGATGCAAGATCCAACTTATAGTGAGAAATAAATGTATGAGATGAAGCCCATGTAGCTGCTGCACAAATATCATCCAGAGGAATCCTAGCCTTGAAGGCTGCTGAGGTAGATACTGACCGGGTTGAATGGGCATGAACACCCTCCGGTGGGCCTTCCTGACGCTTGATAAGCCAATAAAATGCACTGTGAAATCCAGCGGGACAGAGAAACTTTGGAAATTGGCTTGCCCAAATTGAATTTTGCAAAGGAAATAAACAGCTGGTCGGATTGCCTATGACCAGCTGTCCTGTTGAGATAAAATCTTAGTTGCCTGTGAACATCTAGTGAGTGTAGCCTATATTCACCTTTGTTTTCATACTTAGGAAGAAAACAGGGAGGTTAATGGATTGATTGATGTTTGCTTCAGAAGCGATTTTAGGAAGGAAGGACGGGTTGGTCCTGAGGAGACACGGTCCGGATAAAAACCAAGTAAGGAGGTTTAGCTGATAAAGCTTGAAGTTCAGAAACTCTCTTGGCTGATGTAATGGCTACCAAAAGGCTGTCTTGTAAGACAAGAATTTGAGGTCCACTGTAGCCGCTCGAAAGGGAGCGGTCAAGGCCTGTAGGACCAAAGAAAGGTCCCAAGGAGGAACTGCTTGCTTTATAGGGGCCTGAGAAGGAAAGTACCTTTAAGAAAAGTTTTGCACAATTTGGCTGACATAAGAGGATTAGACTCTTGACCAATGTGATAGTGAGAAATTGCCGCCAGTTGAACTTTGACTGTGGAACTGCTGGCACCATCATTAAAGAGAGAGGTTAGAAAATCAAGCACTACGGGAGAGGAACCGTGAAGGGATCTAGGCCTTGCCGCTCCGCCACACAGAGAAGCGTTTCCATTTGCTTGATAAACCTTTCTAGTGGATGGTTTATGAGCCGCCACCAAAATAGCCTTTACCGGTGAAGAGATACCGGGAGTCCTTATCAAGAGTGGAACTGGAGCAGCCAAGCGGTCAGCTTCAGGCTGTCCAGGTTCGGAGGAGGAATGCAGGATGGATGGGATATCAGATCCGAATAGGATCTAGAATCCAAGGAGGATTCACCGAGTGAGACCTTAGGAAGGGGAACCAGATCTGTCGAGGCCAGAGCGGAGCAATGAGAATCATTCTGCAACCCACCGAGAGGCTTTCTGAAGAACTTGCAGCATCAGAGGCAAGGGTGGATAGGCATACAGAAGACCGGGTGGCCAAGCATGCACCAGAGCGTCTCTTGGGGTACCTCCGGGAGGAGGTATCAGAGCGAAAAAACTGTCGCACTTGGTGTTTGAGGGAGAGGCAAAAGATCGCATGAAGGGTTCCCCACCGTGCGAATATGCGTTCGCTACTTGACAATTGAGAGACCACTCGTAAGGGGTCAGAATGGTGCGACTGAGCTTGTCCGCTAGGATGTTGGACCGACTCGGAATGTGCGTTGCTATGAGAAAGCGATTGGTGGAGATTGCCCATTCCCAAACTCTCATGGCCTCTCGACAAAGAGGGTAAGACCTTGTTCCGGCTTGCTTGTTGATGTACCAGACAACAGACATATTGTCCGATTGAATCGCAATTGTTCCCAAGGGAAGAAAGTCCTGAAGTGCTAGCAACGCGAAGAGCACTGCTCTCATCTCTAGAACATTGATATGCAGTAAGGTCTCTGAATCGTTCCACGTGCCTTGGACTGTCCGGCCCGCAAAGTGCCCCCACCCGAGGCGGGGCGTCCGTGGTCACCGTGGCGAGAGGGAGAAACACAAAATGGGCGACCATCGTGGAGACCCCGGGAGTGGAGCCACCATAAGAGGGACCGCTTGCAAGCCTTGCTGATCGCTATGGGATGATACATGGGAGAGCAAGGTATGACCACTGTACTAAGGCGTCCACTGTAGAATGCGCATATTGAGCCTGGCAAGAGGAAGAAGTGCTATCGACGGCCATGGACCCTAGAGCCCTCAGGACCAACTCCGCTGGAACAGAACATGAATGGAGAATGGCCCGCACCTGGAGCTGCAGATTTAGAACTCTGTCCGCAGTGAGGAAGGCTCAGAACTCCTTGTGTCTAGTCTGGCCCCTATGAAATCTAAGAGCTGAGTGGGTGCCAGGTTGGACGTTTTTGTATTTATTGTGATGCCCAGAAATGGAGCAAGATGGAGAAAGGAGTCTCGCCGAGAGAAGTAGATGCCTTGTTGGGCGGTGAGCCAGTCGTCCAGGTAGGGAAAGACCTGCACCCCTGAAGCCTCAGGTGGGCCGCTACCACTGCTAGTACTTTGGTAAACACCCTGGGGGCTGTGGTGAGACCAAAGGGAAGGACCCGGAACTGGTAGTGACTGGCTCCCAGCCGAAGCGGAGAAACCTCCTGGGCGTCTGTCCATTAGGATGTGGTAGTCTGGCGTCCTTGAGATCTATCGAGCACATCCAGTAGCATTCTCCCAGAAGGGGAGAATAGATTGTAGAGTGACCATTCGAATTTTTCTTTGGGGACTGCCAGATTCAGGAGAGAGAGGTCTAGGATTGGTCTTAGTTCCCCGTCTTTTTGGCACTAAAAGAACCTGGAGTAGAACCCTGATCCGATCTGGTCTGGGGAACGGGCTGGATGGCTCTTTTCTCTAGCAGATGGCCAATTTCTGCTAAGCGGCCTCCCTTTGACCGGGTGGTACGTCTGGGAGGGACTTCATCTTTGGAAGGTGAAGGAAAGGAATGCGATATCCCTGGATATGATTTGGAGAACCCAGCGGTCCGATGTTATGGACTCCCATGCCGCTAGGTGCCCGAACGTCCCCGACTGCCTCCAGAGTAGAGCAGTCGGGCAGCCCTCAGGGCTGCTGCGCTGGCCGTTCAGAGAAAGGTTCCCTGGACCCGAAGTTTCTGGGAGCCCCTCTGCCTCTAGGGCGGCGTCCTCCCTGTCCTCCTCTGCCACGGAAGGACTGGTTGTCCGAGCAGGCTGGGACTGCTGCGACTTCGGAACCACATCTTCTTCTGACCCTTTTGGTTCCTAGAATAGGGCCTCTGGGGTGCAGAGAAGCTGATTCGACGGCAGACAGCGTCTTCCGTCCTTCTCGCTCTGGGTCAGCGTCGCGAGCGGTCTTGCCAAACAGAGCAGAACCATCAAAGGCGTTCGCAAGCGCCTTGAAGGGCTCAGAAAAAGTGGCGGAGCCAGGCCTGACGCCTAGTGACCAGTCCTGTCCCGCAGCTCTAGCGGCGCCCTCCGTAGCATGGGAGAGTAGCCGCATAAGTATTTGTGACTGACCTAAGAGTGGCCATTTTGGTGGAGTGCAGAGCTCTGTCCTCCTCGAAATGGACTCAGGGATGCAGCGTACTCCTTAATAAGGTCTCGCTGCATCCGAATAACATGTGCCAAATAGTTCAGCGCCCTTACGAAAAGGTCGCCGAACTGAACATCCGCTTCCCCAAGCGGTCCATCATCCGAGACTCCTTGCTCGGTGGGTGGACTGAGGACTCTCCTGAGCCAGTTCCCTCTTTGTGGCCGCCATCAACATGGCATCTACAGGAGGCCCCTTACTCCAATGGGTCCTGTCAGAAGGCGGGCTAAGGATTTTATCAGGTCTTTGGGAATTGGCTCCACGGTGTCCGGTTCCTTCCACGCCCTGGTGGTAATAAGGTCCACCAGGGGTCGGCAGGGGACACCCAAGAGGTAGACAGGCCCGTTTGAATGCCTCCAAGAACACGGACTCGTCCGAGGAAGACTTGGGGCAGACCACCCCCTGATACGGAGCATTTCCATGATGTCTCGAAGGAGACATCCTCGGGGTGACCGTGGGGAGCCTTCCCTTCCTCCAAGTCCGTGTCTTCAGTGAGAGACTCAGGGAGTCAATGTGCCTCCTTTTGCACGTATGCTTGCGAGGAGCCTCCTCTGGGGGCTGTCAGAGGAGTCCTCAGCAGCAATTTGCTCCATAGGAGCAACTTGGGGCACAAGCGGGCTGTCCCAGGGGCCGGATGGTGGAAGCCTGGCCCAGTGCAGAGGGCGCGGGCGGGCGAAGCAAGTGCCGGGGTCCGAAACCCTCAACAGAGCCCTCTCCACTACATCAAAGCCGAAGGGAGCCGACCTCGACCAAAGGATCCGACAATGGCTCCCCTCGGATCCGAAGAGTGGATCGGAGCCGGCCGAAGCACTCGGATCCGAAGGGACAGTGCGCTCCGACACAGGCGGCGCCGAAGGAGCACTGATCCCCGGATCGGCTCGGATCCAGGCTCCGAGATCGGGTCCGACGCACTCGAGGCATGGTCGGATCCGGTACCCAGTACTATCGGCTCCGACCTCCCCGGCTCGAAGCTGCTCGGCTCCAGCTGCTCCGAACCCGGAGCGGGTCGGAGAAGGAGCAATAGGCTTGAAAAGGGTGTTGAGCTCCCCGGAGGGGAGGCAAGAGCACTCCCATCTGCATCTGGGCCTGGATGAACCTTCGCATCATCCGGTCCAGATCAGCATCGAGCTATGGGTAGATCTCGACGAGGCTACCGAGGTAGGCCTGGAATGCCTCCTCGATAGCCTCGCGGAGATCAGTCTCCTCCTCCTCAGGACCCGGTGAGAAGCACACAGGTGACCGGGCCGAGAAGGAGGAGACCGCTCAAGGAGCCGGGAGAAGCCAGCTTGGCTGGCGGGGCCGAAACAGAGGTCTCGGCCCGCCAGGTGCTTCTCCCTCCGGTCCTTTTAGATGCATCCCTCTCCTGTCCTGAAGCGGGAGTTTGAGTCCCAGGAGCAGGAGGGGGTGCTACGGGGAACAGCTGCAGCAGGAGTCCCCGAAGGAGCGGGTCGGAGCCGAGTCCGGGTAAAGACCCGCCAAGACCAGCTTGGACCTCCGCTCCTCAGTGCCCTGGGGTTGAACCCTGCACAAATGGAACAGCCAGATGTGAGGTGTTCAACCCCAAGACACTAACACACGTGTGGCCATCAGCGGTGAGAGCTTATGGCCACACTCGAGCATTTAGAGAAAATGACTTAGGCTGGTCAGCCATAGTCAAAATTAACCAAAAGTTACAGAAGTAACTTAAAACAATAAACTATAAAAAGCACACAGGCCTCACACACACTCTACGCAGCGAGGGGAGGGAATAAAATATACTACTGTAAATAAAATTAAACTAAAAACAGTCAATAAAAATAGGAAACCTACAACTTTCACACAAAAAGTTTAAAGAAAGCAAAATATTCTATTTTAGTACAAGAAAATTCCACTTAGCTGAGAGCTATAGAAACCACATCCAGTTACCAGCGCGGCAAACAAGATCTGAGGTCATGAGGGTAGAGCAGGGCATTATGGGTGAGGGGAGGAGCTGAGAGCTTGGATCCATAGCTGGAAACTATGCCGGTTCGGATCCGATATCGGATCCATAACCCACAGGTTGCAGACAAATGAATATCCTACTTCAGATCTATTGTTTCAGGCATTGGATCACTGACTGAACCTCTATCAGTTTTCCTGACCCAATATTTAAAGCCCTTGTTGCCACATGTACGGGCGAGACTGCAGGACACCACGGAGTTCCTTCAGATTCTCTCTGAATCACAACTTGAAGCTAATTGGATCATGTGTACCCTAGATGTTACATCATTGTATACTAGTATACCACACTGAGCAGGTCTAATGACACTGGAATACTGGCTGCATAAGACTAATTTTTATAGTCCAGGATTTAATACTTTACTTATTTGTATGGCTGAACATGTTCTAACCAAGAACATGTTCTATTTCCAAAACCAATGTTACGGGCAAATTCAGGGCACGGCGATGGGTGCCTCTTTTGCACCAACTTATGCAGATCTCTTTATGGGATATGTGGAAGATCAGATTATATACACTGAAACACACAATCTATATTTGCCAGAAATGGATATTTGGAGACAGTACCTGGACGACTGCTGGCTGGTTTGGAAAGGGGGAACTGAGTATCTTATGGAATTTGTTGAATATTTGAATAGCAATAAATGGGGTGTTAGATTTACAGTCAATTATGACACACACCAGATTGACTTTTTGGATGTCCACTTAAGTAAAGAAGAGGATAACACTCTTCGTACCACCATGCATAGAAAATACCCACAATACAACAGTCTTCTACATGCTTCTAGTCTTCACCCTAAACACATTATAAAAAACATTCCTAAATCACAATTTATAAGGATCAAGAGAATATGTTCATCCCATTTAGACCTTCAGCATTGTCAGAATGATCTCTCAAACAGATTTATACAGTGAGGTTATAACAAAATGGATGCTCAATCTGCAGCTAGTATGACTAGCAACTTATCAAGGGACAATGTGTTAGGTTATAAACACAAGACTGTTCAGTCATCGGTCCAATCACTCAGACTAGTAACAACCTTTGGCAGGAATACCTATCAATTACAGGACATAATCAGTAATCATTGGAATATACTGCGAACCAACACACACTTGGCCAAGTGGTTAGATGATAGATGTCTTTATTCCTACCATAAAGGCAAAACTCTGGGATCACATTTCTCCCATTACAAAAGAATTTCACCTCAGGATGTCTCCATGACCCAGACTACTCTATTAGGAGATAGATTAATTGGCTGTCACCCTTGTGGTCACTGCTCTTTCTGTAAATATATATTCACAACAAAAGAATTTACCAGTAAGAATACAGGCAAGATATTTAACATCAATCATTTTGCCAGTTGCAGCACGGACTGGGTGATTTATTTAGCCAAATGTACATGTCGGGCATTTTATATTGGACAAACATCTAGACAGTTTCGTATTCGTATCTCCGAGCATTTAGGAGATATAAGAAATGCTATATCTACCAGTGCTCTATATAAACATACTGCTGTACACAAAATGGCTCAATTTTCTTTTATTTGCATTGATAAGATTGTTGGTAATAGAGCTTTTAAAACTGGATGGCACAAACTGTTAGTAAGGAAACTAAATGGATAGTTAAATTAGGTTGTTTGTTTCCACCAAGTCTCAATGATAAATTATGATGAACTACCTGTTTTTATGAATTTCAGTATTGTTATATATATTTTCACCTTTTGTTCTGATCTCGACATGTATTTCACAGGTCCTTTATGATTATTATTATTATCAAATAATATGTTTTCAGTACTCCAATTTTGGGAATATATGCTAGTTTAAAATTGTGATGGTTTATTGATGTTCTTCATTCCACATTGCTGCAGTCCTAACCATTGGGTAGTCCGCTGTCCAGTCGGCCCGAATACCAAAGTATATGGCTGACGTCGGTCAAGGCGCATTAGACTGACGTCAGGACGTCAGGGTACTAATGCGCATGACCGACGTCATATCCTCAGTCTTTTTTGCCGCATGGTCCGATGCAGAAGCAGTTTTGCGAGTGCAGGTTGGCGTTCTGAAATATTTCAAGTCGGAGTTTCAGACCGAATCAAAGTTGGCTAAGTACCCCCGGGGAACATTTTGGTTTTTCTTGCCTCAGTATTTAACCGGATGTCAGAAAAAGTGAATAACTGTATTTCTTGTGGGAAGCAGATACCTCATAGGGATTACCATACTTTGTGTATACCTTGTTTAGGGCCTGAGCACGACGTTGTTGGTTGCCGCTCTTGTGCTAGATTTAACAAACGCACTATTAAGAGAAGGTTAGACTGTGCCAGGTTAGTGTTTGGGAAGCGTTGTAATTATAAAATGCCGTCGGATGCTCCGACGCCCGCTTCCAAAAAAGCAAGGACAAAACAGCAAAGCCTAGGGTTGATGAACCGGCAGTCCCGGACGTCGGTTCTTTAGAAGGCTCAGTGGAGCCAGAGGTTTTGCCAGGAGTTTGAAAGTTTTGAACAGTGTTCAGAGGCTTCTGAGTCTTCTGCGGAAGACTTGCAGGAGTATCCTCCTTATTCTGATTCTGATGTGGATGATTCCACTCCTACAGCTTCTCCTCCTGAGGATTTCTCATTTTCAGAGACTCTGCATTCCATGAGGGAGCACTTTAAATGGGAAGGCCAAGATTACTCTGATTCCAGGAAAAGGCTTAGGGAATTCTTATTTTTACCCCAGCGTAGGCCTTTAGCTATACCTCCGGTGTTGAATGTGGTGGAAGATGTTTTTGCAGAGGCATCCCTGAACCCTGATTCGTTGCCTCCTGCCCCTGTTAAACCTGATAGGTACTATAGGGTGCCTGAAGCTCATAAGTATCTGTTTAAGAGTCCTAGGGCAGACCCGGAAACTGTTTCTCAGGGGCCTAAAGGTGTTAAGGCCTCTGTTGTTAAAAATCCTGTTCCCACTGATAAAGAGGCTAGGGCTTTGGATAGGTGGGGAAAGAAAGTATATACTTCTTCCACTTTAGCCATGAGAGCGTTGAATTGTCAGTTTCATATGCTAAAATATCAAAATTATCTCCTTTCACAATTGAAATCTAAGGTGGATGCTTTGGCGGAAGGTATTGAGTGTAAAGAGTTGCTGGATTTAGTTCATGTGTCTGAACAAGTGGGTAAGCATTCTTTACAATGTGGTTTTGATGCTGTACAGGCCTCCTCGAGGGTGGCTGCCACTAGTTCTGTTCTTCGCAGGCATGCCTGGTTGAGGGATCAGAATTTAGCAGAGCATGTTAAGACTAGGATTTTGGATGCTCCTTTACAGTCTGATGTGTTATTTGGTTCGCCTGTGGAAGCAGTTTTAAAGAAAATGGAGGACAAGGCTAAGTCTATGCAAACTGTTAAAGATTTTTTGCAGGTGCAGCCACCGAAGTTTAGTAGAAATTGGCCTACTAAGGGATGGACATATCCTGCTTATGATTCCCAGTCTAGGGGTAGGTCTAGACGTGGTAGGGGCAGAGCTCAAGGTTCTTTAGGCCTAGAACAGGGGGTTCTCCTGCTCAGACTTCTGGTGAGGGCAGGGGTCAGTCCTTTCGTAAACAGACCCAATGACCTGCCTTTTCAGCTGCCAGTAGATTCTCGTCTGGCAGCTCCTTTGGGAGGAAGACTGTCTCTTTTCAAAGAAAATTGGGATTTAATCACTCAAGACAGATGGGTGTTGGATATCATTCACCACGGTTACAGGTTTTATTTCCATACATTGCCCCCTTTCAAAGGCATGCCAGATGTTCCCCCTCCTCAAAGGAAAGAGGCTCACAAGCAAATTTCTCTGTTACTCCAAATAGGGGCCATTCAGCCAGTCCCTGTACCAGAAAGGGGCCTAGGATTTTATTCTCGCCTGTTCCTAGTACCAAAGAAGGGGAACACGTGGAGACCAATTTTGGATTTATCTATCCTCAACACTTATCTGGACATTCCCAAGTTCAAGATGTTGACGTTACAACAGCTTTTACCTCTGCTGGGCAAAGATCATTGGATGGTAACTTTAGATCTCAAGGAAGCTTACCTTCATGTGCCTATCAGACTAAGTTGCAGGAAGTATCTGCGTTTCGAGCTGGAAATTCTCATTATCAGTTTTCTGCATTGCCCTTTGGCTTATCTACTGCGCCCAGAGTATTCACAAAGGTTCTGGCTCCAGTGATAGCTTACTTCAGGTTAAAAGGAATTCAAATCTATCCTTACTTGGACGACTGCCTGATTCTGGCTCAAGAAAAGGAAGACCTTCTACAGCATCTGGAATATGTCATAGCAGTGCTAAGATGCCTAGGGTATTCTGTGAACGAAATAAAGTCCAGTCTAGTACCCTCTCAAGACATGTGCTTTCTGGGTGTGAGACTGAATACAGCAGCCCAGATGGCCTTTTTAACCCCGGACAAACAAAAGAATCTTTCCAGTTACTTCCATCAACTATCTCTTCAGTCCGGGCTGACTGCAAGGACAGTCCTTCAAGCCTTAGGGTTCATGGCATCTTGTATTCTGGTGCTTCCCAATGCCAAACTGCATATGAGGAAGCTACAATGGTATCTCAAAATGTATGGACACAGCACTGCCAGGATTTGGACACTGTCATTCAAATAATACCTTGCATTCAAAAGGAATTTTTGTGGTGGGCTCAGGAATGTCACCTAAACAAGGGACTCTCTGTGACCCGGCCAGAGGCGAGTCAGATTCTAACGACAGATGCCTCAGACATTGCTTGGGAGCTCATCTAAATGGAAAGTGGATACAAGACAAGTGGCCTGCCAGACTACAGCATCTACATATCAACATGAAGGAGATGTTAGCAGTCCAGTTTGCATTAATGGCTTTCAAGGAGTTACTTCTTCCAGGGCAGGTGTTGATTCTAACAGACAACACAACTGTCATGTGGTACATCAACAAACAAGGGGAACACATTCTTACCCATTGTGCAGGCAAGCAATGATTTTATGGGAGACTGCGCTCAGCTTGCAACTAACTCTTCAGGCAAGGTTTCTGCCAGGAGCACAGAACTCCTTAGCAGATGTGTTAAGCAGACAAATCATGGATCCCCACGAGTGGAAACTGGATCTTCATGTATTTCAAAAGTTGACAGTGTCCTGGGGAACTCCAGACATAGATCTGTTCGCTTCTCCACTAAACCACCAGCTGCCAAAGTTTTGCACAAAGAGGTTTCATCACACAGCTTGGAAAGTGGATGCTCTTTCTTTCAGTTGGAAAAATCTTCATGTGTATGCGTTTCCACCTCTGCCTCTTCTTCCAAAGGTGCTTCTAAAGGTCAGACAAGACAAGCCAAGGATGATTTTAATAGCTCCAGATTGGCCTCGGCAGCACTGGTACCCATTATTGAGGAGTCTGGTAAAGAAGCCTCCATGGCCTTTACCCTTGATTCCACACCTGTTGTCTCAGAGAGATGGTCACCTGCTCAATGTCAAGCTTCACTCTCTTCATCTAACAGCCTGGCATATTCTGTTTTGAAAGACAGCAGGTCTCAACTTCCTCAACAAGTTTTAAATGTGATTATGGAAGCCAGGAGACCTAGTACAAGGAAAGTGTACGCAGAAAAATGGAAGAGATTTTTATTTTGGAGTGCAGCAAACAATTTGGAGATTTCTGAGCCGAATTTGAGTGTGGCTCTTCAATATCTTACTGAGTTACTGGACAAAGGTTTGTCTTTCTCTTCTATTAAGATTCATGCTGCAGCAATTTCAGCTCACTATGATGGTGACCCACCATTGTTTTCGCATCCTTTGTTCAAGCAGTTTCTTAGAGGGGCAAAGAATATAAGACCCCCACGTAGAGCTCCTACTCCTGCTTGGGATCTCAATTTTGTGTTGGAAAAACTTACTCTACAACCTTTTGAGCCTGCGGCTACTGCTGACTTGAAATACTTGTCATGGAAGACTGCTTTTTTGTTGGCTATTACTTCTGCAAGAAGGGTGTCTGAGTTGCAGGCCCTTATGGCAGTAGAGCCCTTTTGATTTTCCATAAGGATAGGGTATCATTACGCACTAATCCTTCCTTTATGCCTAAGGTGGTTTCTAGTGTGGCTTTAAACCAAACTATTCATTTGCCTACTTTCTATGCAGATCCCCAAAATAAGGGGGAAAAGATTTTGCACACTTTAGATGTACATAGGCAGTTGCGTTATTATTTAAGCAGGACTAAGGATTTCAGGCAGTCTCAGCAATTGTTTGTTTCTTTTGCTTTGAGTTCTCAGGGCAAGCCTGTGTCTAAGCAAACTATTTCTAAGTGGCTTGGGTTTTGCATTTCATTTTGTTACTCCCATCATGGCAAGGAGATTCCAGCTGGGATTAGGCCTCATTCCACTAGGGCTACTGCCACTTCAACAGCATTTCTAAGGGGGGTGGCAACTAAGGATATTTTGGAGGCAGCTACTTGGAGTTCAGTGCATACTTTCTCTAAGCATTACCACCTTCCTCTCTACTCTAAATCTAGGGCTGGTTTTGCCACAGCTATTTTGCAAGGCATGTTGACAGCTCCTGCTTCCTTATGATTTGCCAGCCTCCCTTACCTCTGCTTTGGGATTCTACCCAATGGTTAGGACTGCAGCAATGTGGAATGAAGAACATAGTACAGTTTTGTACCTACCATAAATGTAGATGTTCGAGGATCCACATTGCTGTAGTCCAATTTACCCTCCCTCCTTCCCCTCTGTGTTTAGGGGTGGTGGTGTGGGCTAATATCTATATATATATATATATATATATATATTCTTGTACATTTGTATATATTGTATATATGTTTGATGCAGGGCTTTTTGGTGTTTTGGTTTGGGCCTTGTCTTTTTAGAGTCTTCTGACATCTGGGGCAAGAAAAGACTGAGGATATGACGTCGGTCATGCGCATTAGTACCCTGACGTCCTGACGTCAGTCTAATGCGCCTTGACCGACGTCAGCCATATACTTTGGTATTCGGGCCGACTGGACAGCGGACTACCCAATGGTTAGGACTGCAGCAATGTGGATCCTCGAACATCTACATTTATGGTAGGTACAAAACTGTACTTTATTTATATCCTTCTTTTTCCCATTGTCATATTGCATTTACATTTTTTTGGTCATGATTTATAATAATTTTTTTTCATGATTTATGTAAACAGGAAATTATGTCATATCATTTTATTTGCATTATCTATAAATAGGGTCTGTTGAATCATCATGGCCATACCACTGAAGAAAGCTAATTGCTGAAACCGGTCTGGTTAACACTAAACGATTATTCTGCTACACCTACTCGGGGTGCTGGATTCTTTCTTTTGCATTCATGTTTAGTTTATCCACGCATCAACCGTACGTGCTAGCTTGCTCTTTTGCACATGTCTCTTTTCATGTAATCCAGGGAGGTACGTCTCGGGTCATTCACACCAGCATGGACAATGACGGAGTAATATTTGTACTTGCTTTGGAGTGACCTGAGTGCTTGTGTTATGTGGCAGATCCTGGCACCCGACAGGCAGCTTCGTGACCTCCTTGTTCAGCCTGGTGAGAGGGACGTCCGTGTGTCTGACAATAGTCACCTATTACAAGTGTATTAGGTGTGTTTTTTTTAGCCTTAAGGGCTGTGACTGTGTGGCACACTGACTTTGTGAACTATGTGATACGTGGGTATTGTTGTGGGGTAGCAGTTGCTTGGATGTCTGCTTTGGAGATCTCTGTTGCTTGGGCAGATTTTTATTTAGTGCCTCCGAATATGTTTTTGTGTGTTTGTGTTTGGTTTGCTGTTATGATAGGACTATGTGAGACTGGATTTGTGGTGTGTGTGATTACCTTCTCCTCCAGACTGACCGTGCCAGTACTATGTCAAGAGAGCTCAGCCTCCAGTTTGGCTATATAGTTGCATCTCTCACATATATTTGAGCTTGTTGGGAAGAAGAGAGGGTGGTCTGTGTACATAAGGCAGTTGTAACATTGCCACAAGATTTTGTCCAGCTTTATCGTTTGATTCGTGTGCTGCAACTTGGTTGTAAGCCAGCAGGGATCCGACTTTAAGCACATTTGAGGAGGTATTGCAAATGTCCATTTCAGACATTCAGGGAGAACCATGACTGATTATCTCAGAGGGGCCTAGGGGTGTTACTCGGATATTAGTCAGAGGATAAGTCCTTATTTCCATCATTGAAGGCTGTCCTGGGTCAGAGCCTTCCCAGTTTTATAAGGTGGCTATCCCATTGAAGAAAATGCAAGAGAGTAAACACATCACTGCTGCTTCTAAGGGTCTGCAAAGTGAATGGCAGTCCTTTACTCAGGATTTGTTTAGTGCTTTAATGGCATTAAAACCTACTCAGGAAGTCTCTGTTCTAGGCCCCCTCTTGGTCCCCTTCTCCCCTTAAAAGACCCAGGGAACAGGATTCTTCTGAGGAAGAGATGGATTCGGAAAACAAATCCCTTGCTTAGTCTTCTCGGGTTCCCTCTCCTCTGGACTATAGATCCGAGGAAGATACTCTCTTTGAAAAGCTTTCTTCTGGGGACACGATGTCCAGGATGATGAAGTTCTTTAAATGGGATTGTGCTCAAGTTTCTGAGGTACATAAAATATATGCTGCAGATGGAATCTCCTCGACCTTCTACTGTTCCTCCTGTTTTGGCTACCTTGGATGGATTTTCTAATGCTTCTAAGGCTCCAGACTCTTAGCCCTCTGCTCCCAAGAAACCTGATAGATTCTAAACGATGTCTGAAGACTGTAAATTTTGTACAGTTGTCTGTAGCTTCTGATAAGCACTCTCAGTTGCTTTCTTTTCCCAAGTTATTGCCTTGTATAAAGATAGTAGGACTTTATAAAGGCTAGACAAAAAGGTTTACATCTCTGTTACTTTGGCTTTTAGGGCTGTTAATTATCAGACCCATATTCAGATATTTGCCAGCTAATTTCTGATAATCCAGACTCTGAGAGTAAAACATATGCTCTTTCCCTGTTAGGGACATCCTCCCAGGTGGCTTGTTATTCCATCTTGTGTAGTTATGATGTAGCAGATGCTCCCTCTAGGGCTGCTGCTTTTGGGTCAGTGATAAAGAGGTATTCTTCATAGGTTGGTACTAGGCTATCGGCCCTAGGGCCTATACAGGCCTAGCCATAACAATTCCCTGGCTATTTCTTCCCACACTATTTACTTCCCTGGACCCCTGTCTAGCAGGGCGACTGACGTGATCCCCGGGGTGAATTTCCTATCTCCCATCCAATCATCCAGGTTCCTTTTGAAGAGGGCCAAAGAGGTGCTCTGCTTGACATGTATGGGCAGTCTGTTCCAGAGTCTGGGGAGTCTCTGGGTCAGGAACCTATCCCTCCAGCATGTTTTATTCATTGTGATGGCAAGGTTTAGATCCCTGGAGCGTGTGTCACTGAGGGATTGGGATTTCTTTAAGTGTCGCATGTCCAACAGCTCTGGGTTTGACATGGCCTTGTATGTTAAGCAGAGATTGCTTCTGAGTAGATCATATGCGACAGTATAGGTGGAGTTTTTTTTAGACGGTCAGCATACGGCATCTGCTTTAGGGCTGTGATTCTTTTAGTGAGGTATTTCTGCGGCCTTTCCAGTTGCAGATGTCTTAAGAGATACATACCAAATGGGGCATTGTATTCTATAATGGGTCTAATGAGGGATTAGTACAGTGGGACATTGACCTCCTTTTTCTGGATGAAAAGCCCTTCGTGATGAGGTATGCCACATAGAATGATTTCCTGACTTTTGTGGCGATGTGGTTATCGAAGGTGAGACCACTGTCCACCTGTGTCCCCAGGTCTCTTATCACACTTTCGGTGTTTAGTGTACTGCCACTTTTGTGTTAATTCACGGGTACATGTTTTTTCCCAAAGGGGATAACTATACGTTTCTTGGCATTAAGCTTGAGCCCATGGCTCTGGCACCAAGCATCTGTTTTTGTAAGGCCGTTTTGTAGAATATCCACATTATTTGGGGATTCAATAATGGCTCTCAGTTTGCAGTTATCTGCGAACTTTGTTAGCCAGAGTCCCTTAGTGTTGGCCTGTACTTCAGAGAAGTGGATGCCAAACAAGAGCGGTCCCAGGACTGAACCCTGAGGTACTCCACTTGTCTGGAGCTGGATTTGGAGTCTGCTACTTTTACAGTGTGGGTTCTGTCAGTAAGCCAGTTGGCAACCCATCGAGTGATGTGGGGATTAATGCCCAGCTTAGTTAGTTTATCTATGATTCCAGAGTGGCGGATGGTGTTGAAGGCCTTGGCGAGGTCCAGATAGGCTGTGTGGACCACTTTACCCTTGTCCATGGCTCTGGAGATGGATTTGAAGAAGTCAATCAGTTTCAGGAGACAAGATCGGCCCTTCACAAACCCAAACTGCGTCGGGTCCACTGTTTGAAGGTTGCCAATGTCTTGGTTTATAAGTTCCATGATAATACGTTCCATGGCCTTGCAGATCACGCTCGTCAGACTGATGGGGCGGTAGTTCCCGGGATCCAAGGTGGCTCCTCCCCTTGTGGAGTGGGATAACTGTAGCTGTGCGCCACTCAGTGGGCATGAAGCCTGAGGTGAGGCTATGATTAAACATGACACTTAGGTGAGGTGCCAGTTAATTTTGTAGTACACAGCCTGGAATATCACCTGGTCCCATGGATGCTGTATTCTTAGCTTTGGAGAGTGTGTTTTTTTTACCTGTGTGGTCGTTATTACTGGAATTTGGCTGTCTTTCAATATTAAGATGGGCCCTTTAGAGTGTGAGAGGGGGGTGAAGTTTGCACTGAATCATTCTGCCAGGATATTGGCAATATCCTTGAGATCAGTATATTTAATGCCATTCTGTGGTAGCTCAGAGCAGATCTGAGCATTGCCATTTAGATTCTTGACATAGCTATAGAATGCCTTGTGGTTGTCTTTGGAATCTTTGGCAATTTTATTTTCGTAACTAGCTTTGGAGGATTGTATGAGGGATCTTAGCTTCTTACTGAGGCTGGTAAGGGAGTTTTTTGTATCCTGGGATTTTCCTCTTTTCTGCAACAGTTTCTTCCTTTTGTTGTAAAGTTTGTTTATGGCAAGGGACCACCAGATTGGCTTCCTTTTTTTGGAGGAGAGCATCTTGGTTCTATTGGGGATGGCATGATTCATGTATGAGTGGATGTGCTCGTACTGTGCCTTAGTGTAGGATTCAGTTCCCGTCTGCATGGATGTCATGAAGTTTGTCCCTTCTGACTTGAGTAGCATGAAGTTGGCTTTGGAGTAGTTTTTTACGGAGGTTTCCTTACTGGGTAGAGGGTGGGATGTGGATGTCAAGGGTATTAGTGTATGGTCAGACCTCACCAACGAGGGGGTGACCATAGGTGTGGAGCATCGATTACCCATGCTGGTAATGATCAGGTCTAGGATATTGGAGACTCTGGTGGGACTAAGGATTAGTTGATCCAGGGCATTGGAATTTATGAATTCCAAGAACTGATGGGCAGAGGTGTTGGTACACAAGTAGTTTTCCCAGTTAATGGCAGGGTAGTTGAAATCACCCAGTGTTAGGTTGTATCTTAATATTTTCCAGTATGTTTAGAAAGGTGTAGTGAGAATCTTGGGGCATGTTGGGGATCTGTAGCAAGTTACAATTTGGTTTGCAGTCTTACCTAGTGTTAGTTGCACTTGGAGAATTTCAGACGCATTGTGTTGGGCAACTAGCCTGGTGTTGTGAATATCCTTGGTGAATATGGACACTCCTCAACCTTTAGTGTTTCAGTCCTGGTTTGGTGGCCGAAAAGTGTGGTAAGAATTGTAGCCTGGTATTGCAGGGGTGCTGTCTGGAGCCTTGAACCAGGTCTCGGTTACTGCACAGATATCAGTGTTCTCCATTTTTAGGAGTGCCTCGAGAGAGTGCAATTTGAGGTTTAGACTTCTAGCATTGAGTAGCATTGCCTTCAGATTTTGCATGCTTGTACATGTTACGGTGGTGGTTTTGTCCTTTGAACTTTGCCTAAAAAAGGCACTATAGGGGTGGCAAGAGCCTTAGCCAGTAACCTGAATCCCAGGGGCGACAGGTACAGACCATTTCTGGCAAAGCATCGTGGTCTGTCAATCATGTCGTCCCAGGCAGACAGATACTGGATCCCCTTTGAATGACACCAGAAGCTTCGCCAATTGTTGAAGTCAATCATTTTGTCCTTGTACTGTGGTATCATTCTGGGCAAAGGCCTAGGGGTCATACCTGCCTGGGCCACATGATCTGAGAGCTCTTCCATGTCTCTTTTCATGTAGTCCAGGGAGGTACGTCTCAAGCCATTCACTCGAACATGGACAATGACAAAGTCATATTTGTACTTGTTGTGGAGTGACTTGAGTGCAAGCGTTATGTGGTGGATCCTGGTATCCGACAGGCAGCTGACTGTAATTTTCTCCTTGTTCCGCCTGGTGAGTAGGACATCAGTGTGCCTGACTATAGAGTCACATATGACTAAAGTGTCTGGTACATTGTCTTGCCTTAGGAGCTGTTGTTGGGTGGCACACTGGTGTTGTGAGCTGTGTGACACTTTGGTTGTGATTGGTGTTTGTTTGCGTTTCAGCTACGGAGGTCCTTGCTGCTTGGGCAGGTTACTGTTAAGTGCATCCACATATGTGGGTTTAGTGTTGCTATGCATGGGTGTTGGTGTGGGTTTAGAAGGGCTATGTGTTGCTTGAGGTGTAGTGTGGGTGTTAACCTTCTCCTCTTGACTGCCTAGCAAAATCTTGGGCGGCGAGAGCTTTGCTTCCAGTTTTGCTATGTAAGTGCATCTCTCGCGGGTTGTAGTGTCTGGTGGTAGGAGGAGAGGGTTGTCTGTGTACATGAGGCAATTGCTGCATTGCCCCAGTATGCCCAGATTCACCAAGTGGACAGGAGAAATCACCGGAAGCTGACCCTTGGACATGCCTGGTTTGGTGTTTTTTTTTGTAAAGTACAAGAGCTGTTGTCCCTTACCTTAGCAAGGTACTTTGCAATTATAGGCTGTTTAGTACCTACAATTAATTTCTCCTTATTAACAAGGAGAGTTGAGTCCTTTATCAGTTTAAGACTCCTTGGTGCTTTCCAGCAGGTTTTAAAGCAAGTGCTAATCACAGGGATGCTTAAAGGTAAGATGAAAAAAGATTGTTTATCCTAAACACCTCAGTGTGCACTAGAAGAGTTAGATGTGAAAGTAGGTAACTTAAGTTTTACCTGTCTAAAAAGTTAAGTTTTATTGGAGAGTCACTATTTTTAAAACAGCAAGATAGATTGAAAGGGGATGATCACTTTTGTATTCTAGTACTATGGAATACAGTAGGATGGCCAATAAACTTAAATAGTTGAACGGGAGTGATTTCACTAAATTATAATTTTGTGCTTACTCACACAAGCCAGTAAAAACAGAGAGGAAATGAGATATATGGTCAGATTAACAGAAGGGGAAGGCAACTAGAAAGACAGTGGTGTTTAAGAACAATACAGTGGGAGGGTGGGGGAAAAATTCTGCCCGACTTGCAAGAGACAGAGCTGTGGTCTCTTTTCAAGTTTTAATATGCAGTTAAAAGCAGAATACAAATAAAACACAAGGTAAATAAAACAAATCACAGTATTCAAAACAGAAAAGGCAATAAAGTAATACAACAAATAAAAAGCAAACTGACCTTTCCCTCACAGCAAAGTGTAGCAGAGTCTGGGTGAGCCTTTCTAGTTGTTGTTCGTCTTTCGGCTTTTTCTGGGTAAAGGGGTCACCACAGCGGAACTCTGGTCTGCTGACGATTGGCAGTAAAGCTCTAAAATGTTTTATTTTACCCCTTAAATAGAAGGTTTAGTTCCTAGCTCCAACCCCTCAGTTCACAGATGATTAACCTTAACTGACCTGTTCTATTGACCTGTACTAATTTCTGCCTGACTCACAAGAGACAGAGCTGTGGTCTCTTTTCAAGTTTTAATATGCAGTTAAAAGCAGAATAAAAGTAAAACATCAGGTAAATAAAACAAATCACAGTATTCAAAATAGAAAAAGGCAATAAAGTAATACAACAAATAAAAAGCAAACTAACCTTTCCCTCACAGCAAAGTGTAGCAGAGTCTGGGAGAGCCTTTCTAGTAAAGCTTTCTTGGTTTCGGCCTCAACCTTTGCCTGATGATAAGGCTAAGTTGCCAGATGCCCCTCTTGGTAATAAACACTTGTCTGGTGAAGCTGCTGCTGCTATGTTTAAGTCCTTTCATGGTAAGGGTATGATTTACAAGAACTTAAATGTATGTTTGTCTCTCCTGTGCCTAAATTTCGAGAAACTACTCCCATAAGCCAGCCTTTGCAGGCAATCTTACTCTCCTCCTAAGGGAAAAAGGGTGGCAAGTGTACTCCTGCTGCTAAGGCTACTCAGATTTCAGTGTCTCAGAAGCCTCCTTTTCTGGATAAACCAGGTGCTGTCCAACTGTCCTACTCTTCACAGCCACTTTCCTCTTCAGCCATCTCTCTCTCTCTTCCTGTTTGGCTGCAGATTATCTAGGATTTCTGGGTCCTGTCCATTATTCACCAGGGGTATTTAATGATTTGGAAATCCCTTCCCCATTTTATGGGTGCTCCTCAGCCCCCTCAGGAACAACTCTTTCCAGAGTTTCTTCAAGACCTTTTGCCTCGGCGTACTATTCAAGAGGTGCCTGTGTCCAAAGGAGGAGGGGGTTTCACTCCAGTATGTTTCAAGGACCCAGAAAAGAGGGTACTTCGAGACCAATTCTAGACTGCTCTCATCTATACACTTTTCTGAAGGTGACCTCTTTTTGAGTGTTATCCCCTTGGACATTTTCTTCCTTAGGCTTATATGGTCTCTCTGGATCTCAGGAATGCTTATCTACATGTCCCGATCCATCCTCTTTTCTGGAAGTTTTTACAGTTCTCTGTTGCTTCCTGGCATTTTCAGTTCTCTACCCTACCCTTTGGCCTTTCTGCTGCCCCAAGAGTATTCACCAAAATGCCTCGCTCCTGTGATTGCTTTTTGCAGGATTCAGGGGATCCAAGTCTTTGCTTACCTGGACAACCTCCTGTTTCAGGCATCCTGTCCAGAGATCCTGTTGCAAAACCTTCATTTTGCCATTTCCCTTCTGCAAAGCCTGGGGTTCACAATAAACTTCAAAAAGTCTTTATTGACTCCTTCTCAAAACCGTGTTTTTCCTGGGGTGCAGGATACAGGCGGTGCCTATGCTGGCATCCCTGCCTCCTCTGAAGGCCTTGACTCTCATTTCTTTCTTTCAAACTCTTCTTCCTCTGACCTCCATTACAGCCAGGAGTTTCTGGGATTCATGGTATTCACCATCCCTATGCTCAGTGTGGCCAAACTCCACATGAGAAAGTTTCAGCAGTTTTTTAAGTCAGTTTGGCTTCGATATGTGCATCCTTTAGACTTTGTAGTTCCTCTTCTGCCTTGTCTCAAGAAGAAGCTTCATTGGTGGATCCAGCAGTTGTCTCTGAATCCAGGGTTCCGTTTATCTACCTCCTCCCTCTCAGGAGCTGTTCACAGAAGCATCAGATGGGTGATGGGGAGCAGCTTTTGGCTCCCTAAAAGTGCAGAGGGTGTGGTCTCCTCCAACAGAAAAAGCACATCAATATCCGAGATAAGAGGTCTTCTGCTGGTGCTTCAGGCTTTTCATCCTCTCTTCTCCCTAGGATCTTGCAGGGTATTTACAGACAATACCACAGTAATGTATGTAAACAAGGGGGGAAAGATCTTCTCTTCTTTGCTGGTTGCCACTCCTAGTGTGGGATCTTGCTATCTAATATCAAGTGACTCTTCAGGCAGTTTACATTTCCTCAGGTCAAAACATTGTGGCAGACAGTCTGAGCATGTCCTTAACTTAATCCCATGAACAGATGTTTCACAGGGATGTATTTCAGGACATTGTCCACCAGTGGGATACTCTTCAAATAGATATTTTTTTCTCTGCTCTGAGCAAACAATATCCTCTGGTTTGGAAGGTGGATGGCCCTATCTTTTTCTTGGAGGGGGATGTTTCTTTATGCTTTCCATCCCCTTCCCCTCGTTCCAAAAGTCCTGTCAAAAATTCAACAGGGTGCTCCAAAATCTTGTGGGTGACTCCCTTTTGGCTCAGACTGCATTGGTTCCCTCTTCTGCATTTAACCAAGGGCAATCATCGCAAGTTATCTCACAGGGTGGATCTACTCATGCAGGATAAGGGATCTCTCATCCATCCTCACCTGTCCACTCTTCAGCTGACACTATGGGTGATAGGATTTTTATTCCACATAGACACCTTTTTTCTGAAGAAATGATTATGGATCCTGCAGGAGGCCAGGAAACACAGTAGTAGGAAGTCCTATTTATCCAAATGGAAAAGGTTTTCTGTTTGGTGTCTCTCGTAACCTGGATCCACTTTTGGTTGATGTTCCTTTGGTTTTGTCTTATCTGTGTGAATTGCTCAATGCTGGCTTATTCTTCTGGTAAGGCCCACCTATCAGCTACCTCTGCTTGTCTGCCTTAATCTCCTCCTTTAGCTTCTAGATTTGAGGATAAATATTTTCTTAAAGGTGTCCTTCATATTAGGCCTGCCAGGAAGCCTGGTCCTCCTCCCTGGGGTCTTAATTTTGTTATGGAAAATTTTGACTCTGGCTCCTTTTGAGCTTGCAGCTTCAGCTTCCTTGCAAGATTGTTCATGGAAGACTGTACTTTTGTTAGCCCTTACTTCTGCCAGATGAGTTTCAAGCCCTTGGTTTGCCCTCCATTTTTGGTGTTTCATAAGGACAGGGTGTCCTTGCATACTAATCCTCCTTTTATGCCAAATATGGTAAATGAGTTGCCCCTTAATCAGTCTATTCATTTGCCCACTTTTTTCCCCTTCTCTGCAATCTGTCAGTGAGAAGGCGCTGTGCACATTGGATGCACGTAGACATCTCAGATTTTATTTGGGTAAGACTAAGACCATTAGAAAATCTGATCAGCTCTTTCTTTCCTTTCATCCTAGGTCCTTAGGATTAGCTGTATCCAAGCAAACTTTCTTGGATCTCAAAAGCAATTTCTTTTAATTATTCCTTTCATGGAAAGAGCCTTCCTTATTCTGTTAAGTCTCATTCTAGGGCCTTGGCTTCTTCTGGTGCCTTTTTCATAGATTTATATGCTAACTCTATTGTTGAGGCAGCTGCTTGGACTTCCGTGCCTACATTTACCAAGCACTACAAGTTGGATGGACTCTCCAGAGCTAGAGCTGGTTTTAGGCTAGGGTCCGCCTTCAAGGCTTCCCTGTGGGCTCTACTGGTCCTTCCTCCTCCCAAGTTTCTTCCTGAGCATTGGCACTCTGCCTAATGTTATGAATACTACAAAAGTGAAATGGAAGGACATAGTACAGTTGTGTAAAATCTTACCATAGCTGTAGATGTCCTCTTCACTGTTGCAGTACTCACTCCTTTCCTCCACCCTCTGGTCCATTTCTCTTCTGGATGTACTGATTACCTTTTCTTTTCCTTGGACTGGCATTCCTTCTAGGGCTCTCAGTTCTGAGGATGGTACCACCGTATGTCACCTTTATGTCCTACTCTACATAAGGGGCATACAGTGTACTTTGAAGCAACCTAAAAGCTTTGGTATACTGGACAGACATTGGGCTGCCCCGGCAGGGGATCGCTAATGTTATGAGTACTGCAACAGTGAAGAGAAGGACATCTACCATTATGGCAAGACTTTTACAGTGAAGAGAAGGACATCTACCATTATGGCAAGATTTTTACACAACTGTACTTATAGCCAGATTGAGTGGCTGTCTTCTTTCTGCATTCTCTTTTGAATAGATTCATTCACTGTGATCTGGGTTTGGGCATTGAAAGACCCCATCCTCCTTGACCTGCTTTATCTTCATAGAACGAATGTATTTTCAAACACACATATAGAGGACCTCATTCTCTGTCAATTACTTATGCAGTACATGCTGGTGCAGAATATTCACCACATATGAAGTAAACTACCCCTGTATATTAACCAAAGTCAAACCCTATTTGCATTCAGAGCTAATCTCCCCAATTGGATGGACACTTCTAAATTCTCCCTCTCCTTGGGCCTGTCTTTATTGGCCCTTCATGGCATTGAGGGGGGGGGGGGTTAACACTTGATTACTGGTATTCTAAACTAGGCAGTTTATGGTGTGATGAGTGATTGGCTATTATCTACGCAAGAACCTATGAAAGTGAACCATTACCTAGGAAGCATTGCAAGAGTGGAACACTGAATGTACAGGACTACCATGACATGTATATTAATACCTACCGTGCCTGTTACCAGCCTTGTTCTATTTGCGTGACTGATTAGCAGTCATGCCTTATCACTGTGATTACAGCAGTAGGTACAAAGTTCATTATAGCATTAATATCTAGTAGATTCATGCAGAGAATAAAAAGAATTGAAGTGCAGTAAATGGATGTATTTCTAGTACAACATTGTTATTTTTATGGTACTCCAGATTCTTGCACAACTTGCATCTGAACTCCACCTCTTTGGAAAAATTCTTTGTGGTTTTTATCAGGGTCCCTGTCTGTCAAACATGGATATCCATCACTGACATCAACAGACACTCACTCATTAAAGATGAATGTGATACCCTTCCTCCAAGTAGTGAACTTCAGCCTGTGGGGTGACTTTAAAAGTATGTGTGTGAGTATGTTTGTGTGTGTGTGTGTGCATATATACATATGCATGCTTCTTCACAATTGATGTTATTTCCTAATACTGGGCCAAGAAAAGATAAAGATGTGATAAAAATGTTTATCTTGTTCTTTGTGCAGATAAATGTTACCATCCATTCTTATGTTTCCAAACATTTATTACTATTCTTAGCTTATCACTTTTATTACTATCCTAGCTAGATCATAAACTTTTGTTAAAAACCTCTAAACCGAACATATTTGCACTACTCACTAATTTTTTTTATTACATTTTATTAACTGTGTATGAGGGCTGGTCAGTTTGACCCTTTTCGGCCACCACCCATGATTAATGAAGCTGTAGAAGTACGAGTAAGTGAACTTTACAACAGAAAGAATTAAATGAGTTGCAAAATTAAAAGTCCAAATGACGGACTTATTGACATGACTAAACAGCTCATCTGAGATATGTGCAAAAAGCACATGTGAGTATATAGTTGGACATGTACTATAAATATCAAGCAATAACCTTTTTCAGTTTGTTTTGTATTAATGAAATAAATGAAAATAAATTTTGTCAAATAGCAGTAAAGAAAATTCGTATTGATTGTATTTACGTATGTAGAAGGTTAAGGAGTAACCTCACTACAACATAATTATACATTTAATTTGTGCACATTGTTAGTGCTCTAACATGAATGTATTTGCCACTCATCCAGTAGCAGTAAAGCAAGTGTGGGAGTGAGAATTTTGTTAGTGGTGGTGCTTACTTTTAGAAGTCTTTGTATTCCCCCCCCCCCCCCGAGTTCATTGAGAAGATTATTCCACATCACCTGGGCTGGTTTGATAAATGTCTTTTCACTAATAACTTTTAGTGGTGATCTTATCAAGTATAGCAATGTCAGTGGTGTAACAGGTAGCACAGTCAGCTTTGGTGCCGAAAGCTGGGGGTTCTATTCCCGCACCAGCTAGATCATTTGCTGACAATGCTTTGCCATGTAAGGGAAGTGCTGCATTCCTGAGTGTGCCATACTTCTAATGCAATGTTAAACTGAGGCCTCATCTGCTTGAGTTGATAATAACTTAGGTGGATGTAAAAGATCCCACTGCCACCTGTCGAAAGAGTAGAGGAAGTTCCCTGTTGCCCTGGCCAAATCTCCCCTTGTAGTATAAATACCACCTTGGATCTCCCCTGAAAAGTGACATTTAGCCTAGTGGGACTAACCCGGTCAACAAAGGATAAATAAAAATATAGTATCTGATTGCAAGTCTTAGTGTGTATGCCTGTTTTGCCTGTTTTTGTTTAGTTCAGAATTTCCATGAAGGCATCTACCTTGTGTTGTGTGATTGCTGTGTTTTTTTGTTTTTTTTTTTTGCAACTGAGCATATTCAACTGACAGTTGCTCCTCAGTACTGTACTATCCCATGCTGCCTCACATTTGCTGCAATGTCTACCTCTGTATATCAAACCTTATGCAACCCATTAGTCTCTAGGTTCCCTGGAGCTTGATATATTTACATATTTCTCAACCTTCAGATATTGGAAATGGGTACCAAGACACTTAAAAACTAGGAACATCTAATCAAAAATAATCTGGACATCAAATTAGCATAACATTTGAATACCAGGTAGCAGAATTCTTCCTGCTTCCAGTAGGAATATGGGATACTCCTTAGAAAAAACAATGATAAGCACATTATCAAGAAGACAGTGCTAACTTTAATGAACTGTATTGTAAAATTCTACAACACAGTCAGCTTCTGACAAAGGGTGAGGCAAGATAACCTGTCCCCCTTTTTTAAAACATTTTTGATGTCACTGATATGTTGGTCATGTAGTGTGGTTTATTTTGTAGTAGACAGCTTCAGAAATCAACATGATAGGGGGGGGATTCAGAAAATTGTGTGAAGGAGTACATCAAGCCTGAAAATAGGAACATTCCTCCAAAATTGAGTACATTATGTCAAGGGGTAAATCAGGCTTGAATATCAGGATGTTCCCCCAAAATAGGGACAGTTGAGAGGTCTGGACTGAATGTTTTACAAATGATTAGGGACTGTGCTGCTGTTGGTAAACCAACAATCCTCTTCATCTCAGAATTTAGGGCCTGTTTATATAAGGTAATGTTGTATTCTGGTAGTATAGCGCAGAGGACTGAGGCATCTGCTAATGAAGATCCATCCTATTATCCTGGGTTTGATTCCCTTAGTTTCCACTTGCATACTCCATGGCTCTTAGTGAATTAGTTTCACAGGCCAATGCTTCTATACCACCCCTTGGAAGGAACCACTTATGTCAAGTAACCTTTTGGGCTTGTTTGTTTTGGGCAATTTACAGTAAAGGCAACACAAGTTTGAAAAAGAAGGAAACCTAATCAGGTTTGTGAGCTCATCATACCCGACAACCATTGAAACAATGTGTCACTCTCGTTGGTGTTTTGCTTTTTCCTGAGGTTCTGTGACCTTGGAGTTGGTTATATAAATTGAGGGAGATATGGGTAGCACAGACCACAGTACACCCAGGGCCAACTTTCTTAACCACTGAAATGATTTTAAAAGTGTATTATCTGGTGCTAGGTGTTCACAGTCAGTAGTAATTCATTAGAGAGCCTAAAAAGAATGTTATGTTGCATGACAAAATGTGAATGCTCAATACTGTAATTTGTAATTTTGATTTAATGCTATTGCATATTTTCATATTCCACGGAATTATTAACTTTATAATTGAGATATGCTTTATAACCACAGGAAACAAATTGGGGGGGGGTCGTCTTCTGATGTATGCAAGTGTTTCATGTGCAGCATGTATCAAAGCCATAAGTAATTACAGGAAACAGCAATATAAATGAATGATACTGTTACACCTTTTGTGTGCTTTAGCTGGGTACAAAAGCATTGTGAAGCTCTGTGGTTTCTTTCTGAGTAAGGTCATAAAGTTGTAGCCATTTTAGGTAGCTTTTTAATTGAGTGGATGAAATCTACATGAAGTTTGAGCTGTATGCTGCTGGCTGAATTAAGTCCATTAAGCAGTTATGTAGTGTGTCTCAGAGCCTTTGGTTATATGTTGTGTTTGCTTAATACTCTATTGCAGCACCACTTAAAATAATGGCCTTGGTGAGAACTTTAAGCCTGTCTTTGCTTATATGAAAACATTGAAAAGAGGTGCGGTGGTAGACAGATGATGGTAGTGTAACAGAATAAAGTGGGTTTAGCAAACTATGCAAAATCTGTATTTGTATACCAACAGATGAGTAAATTCACTGTTAGATTAGCAGACTATTTGAAGCGTTTGTTTAGGAATTCCACTGAGAGAGGTGATGTAGTGATTTTTTTTAATTCTGTGGTTTCTGCCACATACTGTCCTAGTGAAGGTAATCTCCCTGTAGATGACTAAACTCAACTGTGCTGTAGCAGAAGGACTTGTCACATATGCCTGGAAGCAGATCCAAGCAGTGCTGAGTCTTGAAAGTCCCACTCGTCCTCATTTTTGGAGATGTGTATCAGTTAAACACCAAAGTGCAAGCGTGCATTTGCCTGATTCATAAGGCAGTTAATAGTGTCGGGGGAAGGAAACAACAGCTTACTGTTTCAACTATCTATCTACTTATTGCCTTTTGTCATATTTGTATCTTATAGTCTTCTTTTGAGAAGAGAGTACAAGAGTGCTACAGAGCATTGCAGTTCTAAAGGTTTTCTTTTTTTAGCAGTTTAAGTTTCAGTTATGCAAATACATGTTATGAGAGTACAGCTTTATGACTATATGCACATATACACTCATTTGTGCAGCACATGTTCTGATGTGCTGGGTGTTTCTAACTGCCTACAGCAATTTAATTTGGATATTCTTATTGGCCTGTGTTGTACTTTAATCTTACTTGGTTTAAGTGGTCAGCATTCACTTAATCTTATTTCAGCCCCCTTCACACATAACAGACACAAATATCAGATGGCAGAGGAACAGAAGTATGTCTCTAGGGAATCTGTACTTGCATATTGTTTAATGTAAACTGTAACCCAATTTGCTTCCATTACCAAGGTGTGGGACAAGGGATAATCCTGCAGAGATCATTAAAAATAGGGCTGCAGTTAACCACAGCCTTTTGTAAGGCTAACATGCCATTCAGACTTTGGTGTGGGTCATCTCCAGAGTATTCTCATGGCAAAGATCTAGTATTGGGCCCATTTTCTTTTATGGCCACTGTTAGTTCTCGAGTAGATCTTGCTCGCTGGGATATACCAATGCAGGTCTGTAGGTACATCTTTGATGTGCCTCCACTGGATGGTTAACAGTTTTTAGTCCAACAAGAAAATTAAATCTTTGAAAGCTGGTGTTTCCATTACACGTCAAATTCTGTAGATTGTTAAGAATGCTTCCCATCTTTTCCTCATTGGCTTTGGTGCTGGTAGCATTTTTGTATCTGTTTTATTGCATTTACTGGTGCTGAGAGATGTAATGCTATCTTCATAATATTATAAATGTGTGCCACCACTTTAAGTAGTGGTATCATCCCTGGTGCTGTCCTGGTATCCTGTGACATGAATAGTACTGATCTCTCAGGTAAGGCCTTATGTGCCCCAGCTCAAAGGTCCAGAGTAGCTACCACAGACAAGACCTTAAAGTGCTTAGCTCCTGTTTGAGTTTCATTTTTGGTTCTGTAACCAGAGAGTATGAAGAGTTAATTCTTGTCCTCAAATATTTCAGTCAATATATTATGAAGTAAAAGCATCTCCTACTGGTACCCATACTGTGGTGGTGGTGCTGCGGTAGCGTTGTCGCCTCACAGTAAGAGGTTCTCTGATTTGATTCTCAGCTAGAGCGTCTTCTGTGTGGAAACATGTGTGAATGGGCATACCTTCGTTGAAGGTTGTGCATCAGGGCCGGCAACTCAGCACGTACAAATCTACTGCCAATCATTAGCGGACCGGAGTTCCTCTGTGGCGACCCCTAACTGGGAAAAGCCGAAATAAACATCAACTACAACTCCTACTGGTACACTTTGACACACTGCTGCATCTCATCAGCTGGCAAAAATGTGGTAACCTTATTAAATTTTGATGATATTTGTTGGCACATTCTGAACAGTGAGTCATGCTTCAGGTATTCCTTTTTTATAGTCTCCTGTCAGCACCATCATTCAGCATGTAATCGTTAGTAGTGTTCTTATCTGTGATTCTTTCCCAAGTGTTACATCACTCATGATTAGCCTGTACAACCCATGGCACTTGTCTGCTTTAGAGTAAGGTTCATAGCTGTAGGACATTAGTAAGATGAATAAGGTTAAACACAGGTAGATGATAGTCATCTGGATATTTGTGGAAAGCAGTCCCACATCCTTAGGAAAGGGGACAGTATTACCTTCATTGGCATTATCCAGGTGTCCAGCTGTAAAGGAGAGTGTAACCCGAACCATATTTGATTCTGTTATTAAAATGAATAGTAGCTGGCATCACTTCACCAACCTTTCATTTACTTCCTTGTTACATTTCATGCCCACTACATACTTTTGTTTTTTTCTTCATTAATTGTTCATTATTGATATTGCTAGTTTTCTAGCTGCTTTGTATTGCTTAATTAAGAGTTTTCAGAATCTAGTAATGCCCTCAGAAAAGGTTGCCCAAAAAATGTTCCTGTGAGAAATGGAATCCACATAAACGTTGTGTATGTATATTTATATATGTATGTGTGTGTGTGTATATACATATACATATACATATATATATATATATATATATATATATATATATATATATATATATATATAGATGTGTGTGTGTATGTGTATATATATATATATATATATATATATATATATATATATATATATATATATATATATATATATATATATGTATATATATATAAATGTGTGTGTGTGTATATATATATATATATATATATATATATATATATATATATATATAGTTTGTGGAGGTGAGGTTACTAATGTCTATGCTTGTCAGCATTATGTAACCTTCAAGAAGAGAACTGTTTTAAGTAAGCTAGAAATGCTAGGGTCTTTTCTGAACATGATAAACATTAAAAGAGCTCCTAGCCTTTGGTTTAGGTTTATCTCCTCCTGTCTCACTGGGAGAGGTTTCTCAGAAAAATATGTCATCTTTATCTCCTTCTCCAGAAAAGGGGAAAAAGTAGGGGTCATCTCCTAAGCAATAATAGACAAATCTGAAGCATGAAAAAAGAATTAGCTGTAGATGGTAACAGCGGCACTAGACCGAGACAGCTGTCCAATGTATGGAGGCCCTACAACTTACATATTCCTTGTTTACATCCGCTATGGCTGCATGGAATGTAGCACAAATGCCATATATGACCCTTGCTATTTCCTCTTCTATGCCTTCAGCTCTGGTTCAGACATTAGCTCATTTCTAGAAGACCTTCTTTAAAATGACAGGATAGTGCAACAGTTGCTGGAAATCTGTTGCCAGTCCTCCATGGTATGTGTGCCACAATATGTGTCTGCTTTTTTCGTGGAGATTTCTCAGTCCATTGTACTTTTATTTGAGGATGAACTGTCAACCATTGTGACAAGGCCATTCAATGGTCATGAGTTGCTGCATCACACATCCAGTAAACTGCCCCATTTTTTATTTGGAAAGCAGCACCTGATGCCCAAGTATTAGAGGTCTTGCTGGTGACTGAGAGAGCACTGTGCATATTTTATTTTTATTTATTTGAAATGTGTTTTGGAGGTAGTTCCAATGAGCATTGGAGCCCATTAGTAAGAAAGGCTTGAGGGGAGTTAAAGTTGCCATATAGAATAACTACAAACAAAATACCAGTAGAACAGTTTCTGACATCCTTAGTGCTTAGTTGATTGTTTTGTTGTATTCCATTGATCAACTCAAGCAACTTTTGTGATTTAAATCATTGTCTCTGTGCCAGGTTGGTATAGGAAAAGGAAAAGCCCAACAGCTCTGTTTTCTTTCTGTGAGATAGAGGAGGATGAGAATGTTCTAGGTTATAGACAATATAAATACCCTCTTGATCCTGCTATGATGATGGTTCCCTTCCTTCCTTCCTTCCTTCGTGTTTCCTACCTTAGGATGTCACTTTGAGAGTTTAGTAGGAGTTTTTAGCTCCCAGGAAGGAAGGTATGGTAGGTACTGAGCAGCACAGGCCTTCTGCCATTCCCCTTAACTGGCTGATTCAGAGGCATTTCTCAAGGCATCCCAGGAACCAGGTTTTCAGCCTCAGCTTTAACGATTCAACATATCCTGTGATGTACAGGAGTAACATAAGCATTTCTACTGAAATACAGAACTCTGAAGTTTGTAGGCTGGGGTGAGAAACCTGAAAGCCAAGAACTAACTTTTAATTCCTGCAGTAATGAATTATTTTGGAGAATGGTAGCATATGAAGGCATTAATAGAATATGAATACATACTGATTTTAACAAAAATGTAATGAATCTTAACAATGCTGATGTGTTTTAATAGTGTAGCTGCTATGGCTGGTCATCATTTTAAATTGTATGGAACTGCAAGGGGCATCCAAAAAGCCAAGGCTGTGGGATGTAAAACTGCTGATATAAAGTAGTGCCAGACTGAACATTTTGCCTTATGACATGGAGAGTAGAATTTTGGGTAGATTTGTTGAGAGTATGTACCACTAGCACCCTGACTATTAGGACTATGTTTCTGGAGTTGTATGGCACAGTACCTGGCAAATATCATGAGGCAAGTAAAAGAATTGACTTAAACGTCTAATGTTGCTATTATAAAGAAAATTAGTAATTCATACCCTTCTAAGGTACTAGCAAGTATGGCTGGAAAAAATAAAAATCTGTTTTGACAGGTAGATACCTACTCCAGGACATCTGCTATAGGGTCTGTGCTAAGGAGTTATGCTTGGTTACATATCCAACCATTTCCAGAGGATGATTAAGGACAGTTCCTTATTGCAACCTAGACAAGGACACAAGGACCTCTTCTTAGGACAACTTTCAAATGTGGTAGGGCATATGGGAGAAACTTTCTCATAAGACTGAAAGAAGTTCACGTGTACCTTTAACAAGGATAACAAGTATATATAAACATGAACGCAGTGGTGCAGCAGTAGCGTTGTCGCCTCACAGCAAGAGGTTCTCTGGTTTGATTCTCTGCTAGAGAGTCTTCTGTGTGGAGTCTGCATATCCTCCCTGCATTTGTGTGGGTTTTCTCTGGGTACTCTGGTTTCCTTCCACATTACAAAGGCATGCATCTACAGTGTTTATACTCGGGTCTCTGCTGAAAACTGGCTTTGTTCCAAGTCGGACTTTCCCTTTAAACAAATAATAAGTAAATAAATGAGCTTAGAGGAAAAAGGGAAAACATTGTAATCGGTTAAACAGCTGTTCCAGCTCTTTGTTCCTATGTTCCCATGTTCCCAAGGAGGTGCCCTTGCCCTTGTAAGACTTAACTGTTTTATAGGAGGAAAATAAAAAACAGCCACAGGACTGATTCTGCCTAATAGCAACTTATCACAGTGACTAAATAGCAGAGCCCCTTTCAATTTCACTCACTTCTTCTCTGAATATTTTGGGGAAGGGCTCTCTTTTCAGATAGCATTGCTTTCTCCTCATCTTGGACACATGGGTAAGGACGGTCGTGTACCAGAGTTTCCCCAGTTTCTTCCATCTGAAGAGATCATCTATGCCAAAGGACCACAACATGCATTACTCTATATTAAACTATATTAAACAATTTTTGAGCTTTAAAGCAATCTTAGGAGTGCACACTAAAGAGATACAAGGATCAGTACTCACGATGATTCTAGTAACAAACATTGAGGACCATTGGAGACCCATCCTGTACCTATCACATTTAACCACATATGTGTCAGTAAACAAGGTGAAGGTGCTAACAATGCAAGCCTTACATAATCTCTTTCTGAAGAATATCTTCACCACCAACTTTTATATGAAGGACTCCTACAAATGTTGTCTCATAGACATTTCCTTAGTTTAGTGGTGGCTCACTTGAACTACCAGCTTGCTTCCTTGCCCTTTGGCATTCCATCTGCATCCTGACTCTTCAACAAATGCAACTTCCCAAAGCTGTCTGTAATGAGCAGATGTCATTTACAGGTAACTGTAAACTGCCTTCATTCTTATGTAAACAGACAGTGGGGAGTGCCAGAAATCTCTAAACCTTGACGGTACAATTTTTTTCAGAGTTCAGGATTAAATGTACCAAAATCCTGTTCTTGGAGGACATTCTAGATAAAAAAAAGGCTACCTATCTCAGGATAAAGCCCAGCTAATTTATTTATTGGCATTTGTTTACTCTGTTAATCTTACTTGAGTCTGAAAAGATCCTAAAAGATACTTGTCCTGATGAGTAAAAATTAAATTGCACATTTATATGAGATGAGATGTAGAAAATACAGTTTTTATTAAAATAAAATGCAGATAGTGGTAATGAGACAAAAGGACTTGCCATTATAGAGACGTTATCAGATGTCTAACGAAGTGTGTAGTGGTAAAAAGACAAAAAGATTTACCATTATCTGTTTATTATTTTAATAAAATGTGTATATTCTGCACGTCTACTCATATTAAGAAGTAATTTATTTTTTACTTGTTTTCTGTTTTAATTGCACCTGCACAAGGAGTATTTTTTCTGTTAAACCAAAGCCTTTTCAGTGCAGGGGCCTTCATCTGGGGACTGAGATACACGTCCTCCTCTGTTGATGTGGTTCCATGTGCTAGATTACCCATGCAAAAGTTACAATGATATTTGTATAACCTGAGAGATCAGCACATGACATGCAGCCCATGGACCACAGCTTATTAATCCTTGAAGTAACCAAGAAATTTCACTGGTAGCATCTCCATATTTCAAGGAACCATGAGTTTCCATTTCTCCCACCATAGCTTCCATTTTTCACATCAGAACTAGTCCAGAAACTGACAGCAGATTAATCAGACCACAGGTGGGAAACATTCTTTTAGTAGTTTCAAGTCAGGAAACCCAGTCTAGGGAGCAAAAGAATTATCAGCCTTAAAGAAGTGGACGGTCACCCTGTACGCCATGCTAGCTTTTTATCAGCTCTGAAATCAAGAACTGAAAGATCTGTTCAGATTTTGCCAGACCTTAGTACAGTGATGTGCCATATCAGCATATTGAGGGGAAAGGGCACCAGTTACCCACTTACCCTGTCAATGGTCGCTATACTTCCATCACAGTTGATGAAGAACCGTTTCCTGGCAATCCACCTGCAGAAGATTGAGATTCTCATTTTTGCAGGAGATGAACGCCTCCCACATTTCCCAAATTTACTTATACTAACCCCACAGTAGCACAACAGTGGAGAAAGAAGAAATTCCCTATTAAAGTGCTCAGTGGTAATCCGCAAGCACCAAGCCCACTATGACTTAATATCTAACCTTGAAACTACAGAAAATTTAACTTTGTCCAGTTGATTTCTGGCAGTTGTAACCCAGCCAGTATGCCCTCAGTCCCTCATAGGGAATACTTTTTCAGTGCAAATTAACCATGGTGATCTGGACTCTTGCAGAAAAAAATCAATTTACAGCTCCAACCAAATTAGATACATCTAACAAACTTCTTTAGCAAGAGACTGTACAGGGAAATCATGGCCCAAATGAGTGGATGCTGGGAGTGCTTAGAATTTGTTGAGGGATGAGGTCATAAAGAAGTTAGGTTACACTGAGACATACCTGTTTGCATCTCAACCTAATCACCAGATTTTCCATCTTTTGTTCCAGGACAGTGTGCATAGTTTCAGTTGTACAAATGTATTTTTATTAACAGGTATCTAAGGTATTCCATATGCTTCTGGTTTGTGCATTCTATTCCAAAATTGATTCTAAAAATAAGAGAACTCATCCTCATAGCCCCATTCTGGCCAAGACAAGTCATGTTCATCCAGTTGATCCAAATGGCTGTAGTGGAGCCAGTAGCCCTTATCCACTGCATACTTCTTGCCCAGTTGTACAAAAGATTGGGCAACCAGATGAGACCTTGAGAGCCTAAAGCTCGGGGTCTAGAAGATAGGTTAACGCCATGTATTTTTACTAGCTGTTATAAATATTTTCAAAGAAGCAAGGTGACTATTAGAAGTTGTGTATGGCTAAAGGAAATAGAGTTTCATACTGGTATGAGAAAAAGGAAATAGATTTTACCTTCTGTGGTACATTTCAAATTCCGTAGTACCTCTCAGAACTATTTAGACAAGGCCTGGCCTACTTCCTTTTGGAAGTGCATCCATCAGTCATCTCTGGTGGATCCATGAGTGTACCCAATTATTTAGCTGTGCTGTCCACTCTGTGTGTATGTGCAAACCCAATTGCTTTACTCTGCACCTCACTGAGGACCCAATTCACTCTCTCCCATTTTCAAGCCACCTCAGGGTGGCCTTAGCTTTTACGCATTTTGAGCCACTCGCATAACTTAAACCTGTCCTTGTAGGTGGACCATCAGCTAGTCTTCCACTCCATTGCAGTACTGCTTAACGCACAGTATTTTCCCCCAACAGTCACTACTACTCATTTATTTTAAGACTGAGTATTCCAACTAAAACCTGCTTGTCTAACAGTAATGGCAATACTAAACCAGTTCCTGAAAACCCATTCTTCAAGTTATTGTAGTCTGTACCAGTACTTTTGCTCATTAGTTGGTCAAAATACAGATCAGCACTACAAGTACTTAAAAGGGAAAATATGATAATAAATTCTGTCCTTCAAAAAGGGCCAAGCCACAATCTACCCTACTTAAATTTCCAAAAAAAAAAAAAAAAAACTTGTCAGTATAATAGTTTACTTAATGATTTCAAGTGGCGTTCATTTTAATCCTGGAGCAAACCACAACATGCAAAATCCCATGTTCACTTTACCCATATCAACACTATTTTAAGTAGGATATACTTAACAAAGTGGCCACAAATGGAAACATAGCTCTTACAACATCAACATAAATTATGACCATTATAGAAGCTTGGTTAAAAGACTTAAAGATATCAACTTATTTATTTATTTTATTTTACATTTGTTGACCGGGAAAGTCTGACTGGGTATATGCCCATTTTCAGCAGAGGCCCGGGGAGAAAAGCTCCATATATATACAGACATATGAGATTTACATAATATAAGCATACAATCTAGCATATCAGATGAAAAAAGAAACAGTGTAATTATAGTAAAGACACAGTTCAACAGGAGAAATGACCTATATGTCCGAGTATAATATCACAAGGAAGGCTCCATATATTCAGACAAGCAAAGTTTCACATAAGAGTATAATCTAGCATTTCAGAGGGAAAAAAAGTGTATTTATAGCAAAGACACAGTCTGACAGGTAATGACATATAGAGAAGGATGCACACTTATAAAACTGAGAAAAAAGTACAAAAATTGACTGTAACACTGTAGAAGGTGGAAATCCTTTGTGCCAACACACAAAGTAAATTTATTTCAGTAGGTAAAATGACCATTCATAAAAAAGACTCCAATAATGTACAATCCACGTATTGTCCATATAAAAAACCTTTTAAATACTCACAGGCAAGATGAAATTCAATTGAAAAATGTATGTAAGTAACCGGACCTGGGTTCCAGTGGGAAAATTATGAAAATATGTTCGTTTGGTCGTATGTGCACTCCAATAAACTCCTGCACAAAGTGCCGGCACCGATGAAAGTGTGCTCGCTGATCCAGTCCTGCAAGCGTGAACACACAAGGGCCAGCGAAAATGGCAAATGCAGAAATTATGTACCAAGCGATGGGAAAAGGATCCCGTGGCAGAATGCAACAAATATCCACTTAGTTCGGTGCAAACAAGTTGTCCGCCCAGGACTGTAGACTGTAGGCAGACAACAAAAATGTAAAAGTTAGTCCAAACAGTGGAATAAGTATCCCGCACCAAAAAACAGTCACCAGCCACCAAACAACATCCAGCGAGCTGGCTGCCCGAAGCTGGAATCGCAGGCAGACCGGCGAACAAGGTCCGCCCAAATGTAGGCGCTCCAAATGCACAGAAAGTTACAAAACGTTCTCCACGAACCCAGTCCGTTAAGTAAAAAGCAAATGAAACAATAAATAAGGCAGGTTGTAGCCCAAAGCAGTTGGCTTTCTTGGTTCAAAGGCACAGGAACAAACTAGCGCAGTGAACACAGTAACAGAAGAAATGACCTATATGTCCGAGTATAATATCACAAGGAAGGCTCCACAAGCAAAGTTTCACATAAGAGTATAATCTAGCATTTCAGAGGGAAAAAAAGTGTATTTATAGCAAAGACACAGTCTGACAGGTAATGACATATGTCAGAGTATAATAACAATATAAGGTGCAAGACATTTGCCTAGTAGTATTAATTTCTCACATAGAGAGAAGAGTACACATCATACTGCAATCATCTGCTAGTTAAAGGATATGAAATACTGATAACCTGTTGACAGCTAATAGTAGAGCTTGGCAGCTAATTAGTGGTGCAGGAGAAAGGGGGAGGGGAGGTTAGTTGGGGTATGGACAAGGATTTCTTTGGGCACTTTTCCTTGTCATAGATGTAGCTACTGCAAATTCATTACAAATGAGCAAATCTTTATACACCCTGAAATCAACTATGTTTTTAAACCAAGATTTTTAGCGTCTTGCGACAGTTCAGGTTTGATTTATTTAGCGACATGTGTAAAATGTCCAGCTTTCTATGTCGGCCTGACTAAACGAAAGCTTAAAAACAGGGTGTATAATCACACCTATGACATTAAAAAACAGAATGAGCTAAATGCTTTAGCGAAGCACGTACAAAACTGTCCAGGACATTCCTTTGTCTTTAGAGTACTAGAAATAGTTGAACCTAGTTTTAGAGGAGGAGATTATATCAACCTACTGGAACTTAAAGAACTGAAATGGATTTTTAGATTAAAAGGGCACCATTACCCAGGTTTGAACCTCTATGTCTCTATTAAACCCCATCTTAATGCACGCAGGTAGCATGCTTTAGAGATTTATATTGTTAGTTCCACATCATGCAGTTTGTCTACATATTTCTGTTCCAATTTTTAAGATTTTATTCTAGCTTGTGCAAGGTTTAAATATTGGTACTTTATTCATTAGAAAAGGTATATTTGTTAGTAATTTTATTTAAATAATTATTTGGTTAATCCACGATAAATTTCTAGTTCACTTTTCATACCCCTTTCCTTTTCAGACATTTGGTTTCTTTGCTTCCCCTTCCTTCTCTTCAAGCTTCAGCCCCTTCACCCTCACCCCCCCCTCTTCCTCCCCCCCTCCTTCCCCCCTTCTATTCTTTCTTCCCTTTCCCCTCCCCCCTTTTTCTTTTCTTCTTCTTTTTCTCCCCCTTTTTCTTTATTCTTCTTCATTCTTTTTCCTTTTCTTCTTTACTTATATACTTCTATTTTCTCTGGTTTCTATACTTCCTCATTTATAGTCTTTCAAGACTTCCCAAGTCACATAATGACAGAATAGACTAAAGTGAAGAAATGTATCGCAAAGAAATTATTAAGAATTTTATATATAGAAGTTTTTAGATTAGATTAGATTCTAAAATGTTTTGAAAGTATCAAATGATGAACATATACTCTTCAATGAATTTGTTTTTGTATTTATATCCATATATATATTTATATTAATATTTAGATCCTGTATTTACACACTCATATATGTTTTTTATTCAGACAAGGAAGCTCATTTTCACCTTTTTTTCTTCTAAGAAAATGTAACAAATATTTTATAGTTAAAGTCTTTAGAAGATGATATGCATTAGTTATTTTATCTTAAACAAAATTTAAATACAAATGCCTTTTGTGCCATTTTATATCAGAGGACAGCTGGACAGCTTATGTAGTTTATGTTTAGAAATCGTCTTGCTATTGATGCTTATGTAACTTTGCAATAATGAATATTTTAGAACCAAGTTTCCATAATGTTTTAACTGCATTTTTAACCACAGTCTTTTAAAAATCCAATTAGTCCTATTTAAATAATTGATTTATACTAATTATTACCTTAATTAATTAATTATAGGAAAACCTTGAGTATATAACAGGTTGTTTCATTGTATTGTTTTATGGTCTGATGAAGCGTACAGGAGTACGCGAAAGCGCTTACCACTAATAAATTCTCTGTTTTATTATAAGTCGTGCAGAGTCCGGAGTTTATGTTTCATCATAGTATAATAACAATATAAGGTGCAAGACATTTGCCTAGTAGTATTAATTTCTCACATAGAGAGAAGAGTACACATCATACTGCAATCATCTGCTAGTTAAAGGATATGAAATACTGATAACCTGTTGACAGCTAATAGTAGAGCTTGGCAGCTAATTAGTGGTGCAGGAGAAAGGGGGAGGGGAGGTTAGTTGGGGTATGGACAAGGACTTAGCCAGTGAGATTTTAGGCGTGCTTTAAGAGCATTTTTGAAGAGACTGTTGGAAGGGAGGGTAGTTATGGCAGTGGGAAGTGAGTTCCAGATATTGGATGTGGAGTAGGAGAATAGCGCTTCCCCTGCAGAGTTGTTGGGTTTGGTGACTTGGAGTAGATTTTTGTTGCAGGAGCGAGGGGGTCTGGAGGATTGGTAGGGTTCAAGAAGTGTATAAAGTGAGGGAATTTTAAGAGGGTGGTTTACAAATTTATGAGCAAAGGTAAGTTGGGTTAGGTGTAGGAGTTGAGGGAGCTCAAGCCAGTCTAGGTTTCTAAGGGGGACACAGTGGTGACTGCGGTGGGAGTCCCCTGATGCAAATGTTGCAATTTTATTATTATTTTTTTTTTTAGGTCTGATTGTCGAAGATTTGTGAGTATGGGTGATGCATAGAGTAGGGTTGAGATTAGTTGGGAAGTTGCAGTAGAGATTCTGGCTGGTTTGGTTAGGTATTGTTGGTTTCTATACAAGGCACCCAGTTTTTTGTGGACTTTTTTTATTGTGAGTGATATGCGAGTGTCATATTTGAGTCTGTTGTTAATCTGTACACCGAGTAGCTTAGTGTGGGCTGTTGGTGAGATGGAAGTGTTGTCTTTGGCAAATATGTTGAAATGGGGGATGTTCGGGGTAGATTTTGAGAGCTGAAAGATGAGTTTGGTCTTATTTGGGTTGAGGAGGAGTTGAGCATTTAATAGCCAACTTTCAACAGAAGAGAAAGATGCTTGAGTGATCTGTTGTAGTTCTGTTAGAGTTGGAGCTGAGCAGATGAGAGTGGAGTCATCTGCATACTGTATGAGGGAGGCATGTTTGGTGGCGGTGTGCAGGTCATTGGTAAAAATGGAGAAAAGCAAGGAGCCAAGGATGGAGCCTTGGGGAACCCCGAGAGTAAAGGGAGGTGACGGGATAGATCGTTGTGCCAGCAACTGACTGCTGGCGGCTGTGTAGATAGCTGTGGAACCAGTTGATGGTAGGTATGGAAAAGGAGATGCTGGAGAGTGCAGAGTGTAGAAGATCATGTGAGATACAATATCAAAAGCCTTCGATAGGTCAAGAAATACAGCAGAGAGGAAAAGGCCATTGTTTTTATGTTGGAGAATGGTGTTAGTGAAGGAGAGCAGAGCAGTTGTGATGCTATGGTGTGGTCTGAAACCGTGTTGTGTGTAGGAGAGGAGATTATTGTCTAGGAGATAACTGGAGATCTGTGAGTTGATCCATTTTTCGAGTGTCTTGGAGAGAGGCGAGAGTATAGCAATGGGGCGGTAGTTGGAGATGTCTGTTGAGGGGCCGCCTTTGTGTAGGGGTATGATGTGGGTTATTTTCTATAAGGTTGGCACATAGGACTCAGATATGGAGCAGTTGATTAATATGGAGATGGGATAAGCTAAAACATCAGCTGCTATTTTTAGGTATTCTGTGGGCAGGTTGTCAGCTGCTAGTCTTGTGGGTTTAAGTTTTGTCAGTAGTTTTTTTTTATGTTGGAGGTGGGTACTGTGGAAAGGAAGAAGGGAGGGAGGGGTGGAGTTGGTTTGTGTGTGGGGGGTGTTGATGTAGGGATGTGTTTTAGTTAGGGATAGAACAGTCTCTGTAAAATGTTTGTTGAAAGAGTCAGCTATGCTACAGGTGGAGAGAGGGATGATTGGTGGGGGGATGTTTACCTTCCTTGGGCAGAGGATAGAGTTAATTGTGGACCAGAATTGCTTTGG
The DNA here is from genome assembly GCF_019279795.1 of Protopterus annectens. Classification (NCBI taxonomy): domain Eukaryota; kingdom Metazoa; phylum Chordata; order Ceratodontiformes; family Protopteridae; genus Protopterus; species Protopterus annectens. Next base: position 1,923,028,964 of record NC_056737.1, on the reverse strand, counting down.
GTTGTTTTGGGAGGAGTTTAGAGATGTCTGATAGAAAAGGGTTTTGTCTGCTTTTACTTGCTTTTTGACTGTTACGTAGTTCAGGGAATAGTTGCCTATCTGAGGGGTTTTGGTTGTGCGCCCATTATTGCCATATTTTATCTCTGGATTTCATAAGGTCTTTGGTGTTTTTTGTAGCCGGGGGGATTTTTTAGTTCAGATTTTGGTGCATCTTTGGGGGGCATGGGAGTTAAGGATGTTGAGGAAAGTGCTGTTAAAGTAGTGGACTGCTTCATCTAGGTTGAGGTATTTTAGGGGGTGACCAGTTTATTTTTTGTAGGGAGGTGGTGAAGGAGCTGAAGTTGAATTTAGCTTTGTAGCAAATGTGTCGGTGGACAATGGGTTTGCTGCTATTTATGTGGTGTTTTAGTAGGAAGGTTGGGAAGTGGTCACTTAGGGAGTCAGGTAAGGAGCCTGTCAGGTAAGAGTGAGGATCTTTGTTGAATAGGGCCCAATCAAGAATGGTGTGATTATTGGGGTTTTTATTTATCCTGGTTGGGGATTGTATAAGCTGTGAGAAGCCCTGGAGATCTAGGTGGAGTGCTGGGGGTTTACTATTGTAGGATAGCCAGTTGATGTTAGTCACCGAGTATGATGGTTTCTTGGGGTAGGGAGAGATTGGCCCAGTTTTATAGATTTTCAAGGGGGGGGTATATTTTGGCCCAGAGGGAAGTAGCAACCTATTAAGTTGATTGCTTTCTTCGGATTTAATTTTAGGGTAGCATAGAGGATTTCTTCCTTGTCAAGCTGGGGAGCTGACTGGGTGAGATTTTGGATATTGAGGTGATGTTTATACATCAGTGCCACTCTCCTCCTTTTCTGGATATTCTGTCCTTGCAGAGGATGTTATATCCAGGTGGGAGTATTTCTTCACTTTTGATGTGAGGTTTAAGCCAATATTCAGTTAGGATAAGGATGTCAGGGGAATACAGGTGTATGTATGCCTGGAGGTCTTGGATTTTGTTACAGATGCTTCTGATGTTAAGAGACATAATGAGATTGGTTTGTTTTATTATTAAGTGTGATTTGGGTGACGGGAGCTATTTGGAGGGGGGTTTGTGGAGAGGTTGGAGAAATTGGGGGCCAGGGTTAGAGTGCATGCAGTGGCGGCTGGTGACTTCAAATCAAAGGGGGGCTGCAGGAGACAGATGAATGGGTGGGGTCTATGTGAAGGGTTGTGGCCAACTAGAAAGGGGATGAGCTATGCTCAAAACCACAAAAACTGTTACTTTAAATACGCTGCCCTGGGTGCCAAACCGTCATTATGAGAGTCCAATCAAGACAAAATGAAGTGTAGAAGAAAAAAAATATTTCAATGCATTTGCTGTATGACAGCTTACTTAATATCTAGATGGAAACAAAAAAGGTTGTGAGGCATGAACAAATAAATTACTTTTTAAATACATTACTGGAATGCCAGTCGAAATCAAGTATAAGAAAAACAAGCAGCACTCAACTCAAACCACTTCTCCTTGCACTGCAGTTCTAATTATAATTTATATTCAGTTTTATTAAAGTACCAAGTAAAATGCTGAAAGTAGCAATCTCTGTGATACCCCCACTTGTAGAAATGTTTCTTATCCAAAAAAGACCTGCTGCCTGACAACTATGTACTTGTTTCACGGGGAAAACATGATCAAAGTAAAAAATAAAATCAAACAAGAAACAAGCTCAAGATACATTGCTTACAGGATTACTGTACAGGTAATGGACCACACATGATTGATTGGCATTCTGTTTGGTTTACAGGTAAAGCCTGCAAAGATGACTGCAAGTCTCCAACAAATGTAATGAGCGTCTTAAAATAATGTAATCCTGTCCTTTCTTACAAAAACTGTCATATGTATTTCAATACCCAAGGCTTATACATTATCTAGTTATGTAAGTATTCTCTGCATGGCAACAACAGAAAGGCTTTCATTGTTGGCAATTCTTTAACAGTATGCTTATTAAAGTTTACTTGCATCGTACAATCTCAGACAAGCTTACCTGATGGTCATTAAAGCATTGCTACTTAAACACAGAGCAACAGGCACTTTCCGAGTAATAAGCATAAATCAACAGTATGAAAATATGACAGAAACCAGAGCATTCTGCAAAATCAAGGACAGTATAAAAGTAGCACTTGTCTCTACCTTGGATGGGGGGATACTTTGCACATTTTCACTGCATAACTGCTCTTTGCCTTGCTTGGACACATCGAGTCACTACATGGGGGAGGTGGGGTGCAACAAGTATGTCACAATTTGAAATGTCTCTGGCTGACAGTGATGGCCCTGAAACATTTGTCATACATCTCAACCTCAGAAAAAGAAATATGGACAGAGCCATACATAGAAGTGGGACAAAGGCCCAAAAATAAGCACACTTTTTAAATATTGCTCTTATAAACTTAGAAAGATAATAGAATAGTAGGTCTAGCATTAGTACAAATTTTCTGAAAGGGACGAAATCTGAAACTCAAATATTTTCTAACTTCAGTCTTTAATGATTTGCCACTAATTTGCCAAAAAACACAATTTTATGAAAAATGGACCAAAAATGTGATACAGAAATATAAAATAGCCACACAATACAGTTGGGAACCTGTCAAATAAGGTACGCTTTTTTAATATTAGTACTGCTAACTTGAGCAGCTGACAAAATAAAAGAATCTACATGCATTTCTGAAATAAAAATAATCTATAACTCTTATTACAGTTATTTTTTAATTGTAAGCCCTCCATGTTTTCTTCCAAAATTGCCATTTTGCGGCAGGATTATTAGGGGAAGAGCAACATTTTGAGCCAAAATCGGGGACATTTGAGAGGTTTGGATATGCCTAATTCTATAAAGCACTTTATTTGCATGTACCTCTCAACCTGTTAATGCAGGAAATCTGGACAAGGCGAAATATACTGGGGGAATATATAAACAGTACTATAAATTGTTGTATAAACAGACAATTGATAGAATAATAGGTTTTGCTTTAGCATGCATTTTTCTGAAGGTTATGAAGTATGAAACTCAGTGTCTGTCATTATTTAGTGACTTAATTCCTAAATTATTTGCCAGAAAACCACACATTTTTTGAGGAACAAACCAAAAATACGAAGCAAAAATCTATTAATTCTGTGAAAATCTGGGCAGTTGAGAGGTATAATTCGGCCAGGGCTGTCTATGAGTTTGCCGCCCTTCCCCCTCTCAAAATCATGGTCAAATGGAGCCTCCCCTCTGCAGCCATTCCAATGAACCATTACTTAGCTATTTCACCCCATTTACCATAAACACTAATGTGCATACTGCTTTACTTCTACGATGATTTGGACATTTGAAAGTTTTATTTTGCATTTTACAGCACAAACACTAAGACATCTGCTAAATAAAGCAATGCAATCTCACAATGAAAACAAACTTAGCATTAGAACTTGTCTGCCCTTGAAACTCACATTCATTGAAACAGCATTGAAACCCACATTCAAAGAAAATACATTTTGCCAATGGCAGATAAAGATTAACTTTGGGCCATTTTCAAATCATAGGCCCCTTGCACACGAAACATACACATGGTCTTTGATACACCTTCCTGATTGTATTAAATTATATTCCTTTTACAATATAGTACAGTTGTTAGAGGGTGTTTTTAAATTTGTTTTGAACATTTTTCCAGTAAACAATGAAACAAAATGCATGCACCAATAATGACAGAATTGCCCAATTCAGAACATTTTTCCAGTAAACAATGAAACAAAATGCATGCACCAATAATGACAAAACTGCCCAATTCAGAACATTTCTCATAAAAGTCTACTGAAACTTCTACAGTCCACCAGTATCAGTAAATATGCACAATCTCTGAAGAAGTAAAAGTAATTTAAATAATTCCACATGAAAGAAATTTGTAACTAATGAAACAACTTTATATTTCATTGTTTCATGTACAAATAAAGTGCCTGTTGCCCTTGAGGATTAAATTGCGTAAGTTGCATTAAAAAAACAATAAGCTAGTAATATTGCAATAGGGAATGGATAGCAAACTGATGATAGGTTCATAGTTACTATGTATCTTCACCAAAAAGGACTGCAGCATTCACCCCCTTTATAATGCAGTACAGTATAAGCAATGCATTTACCTACTGTGGGAGTAGAACCCACAGCCTTCTGCATCAAAACCAAGTACACTACCTATTGTGCTATTAACAATGCAAGCAGACTCTGCATAAGTAGCACTAAACCTTTGTTCCCCTGCAGCACTCAGCTTCTTGTAAAATCTACTCGACACTCAACTGCATCCCTGAACTTTGCAGCACAAGAAATTTGGAAAAATCCAAAATTTAGGGAGGGGGGCAGAAGACCAAAACATAGGGACACATTTTAAACATTGCTTGCATAATGTTGGAAAGTTGTTGGAATAAAATGCTGTGTTAACACCATACATTTCACTGCCAAGTATTGAACCCAGGACCCTGTGCAAACCACTCAGAGCAACATGCCACTATGCCAAATCATCTGTTTTATGAAAGAAAGGTAGACTGAAACTTAAATGGCTACCATTTAGTGAATTCAGCTCTCACCATAGCTGTCAACATCTTAGAACAAAACACCTGAACAAAGTCAATAATGGGGGAATACAGCCCACAAACATATTCAGTGAGTTCAGTTATCACCATAGCTCTCAACGTTGGCACAAAAAACCTGGATGAAGCCATTAATGGGGGAATATAGTCCAAAAAATAGGGACAAATATCCATTGAGGACATGAGAGCAACTCACACAAACACGGAGAGGGCATGCAAACTCCACACAGAAGGCACTCCAGCCAAGAATCAAACCAGACAACCTGTAGCTGTCCGACAACAATGCTACCACTGCACTACTGGCTGTGTTAAGTAACAAAAATACAGAAACCACAGATTTTATGAGGAACAGAACAAATATGAGGCAAAAATCTGAAAATGTTTTACAAATGGTGTTGGGTAGGGAATTCAGGCTGTTGTCACTTAGGCCCAGGGTACACACACACACACACACACACACACACACACACACACACACACACACACACACACACACACACACAACCTGCAGATCCTCCATGAGCAATGTCCTGCAGCAGCCCGATGATTCCCCGCAGCTATTCTGTCCTCTGTAAAGTCCTGCAGCAGCCCGATGATTCCCCGCAGCTCCTCCATGAGCTATTCTGTCCTCTGCAAAGTCCTGCAGCAGCCAGATGTTTCCCTGTCCTCCATAACAGCCCGCGCAGGCTTTCTGGGTCTCCCCGCGAGACGTGAGTAGGCTGGAGCCTCCAGCCTGCAGGCAATGCAGTCCGGTGTTCGGACTGGGTTGGCAGGGTGGAGTTCCCTGCCTTCCCTAAATGGACTGCCTAACAGAGCAGTCTGGAGTTCAGGAATGGCACTCATGCGTGCAGAGTTCTGGACTGCCTAACACAGCAGTCAGAAGAACTAAGCACGCATGCGCGTGGTTCCAGGACTACTTGTAAACTGTTTTTTAAGTTTATATTTCATTGTCTACAGTAGTGGGTTTATTCCTTTTACAGGTGGGAGGGGCTGCAGTCCGATACCATGGGCTGCCCTTGGGTGCACGTCACCACTGACAGTAAGTTTAGAGAGAATGCGGAGGATATGTTTTATATATGCAGTGAAATGCTTGTGGTATTTTAAGAATAATTTGCATTCATATGAGGTGTGGGCTTGGTAATTAGGTAGGTGTGGTGGAAGGAGGCATTTTGGGGTTGGAATAGTGAAATTGTGTGGTGGGAATTTGAGAGGGGTAGTTGACAGAGTGCAATGGAAGTGGTTGGGAGAATGGACTGAAGTGTCTTCGTAAGATGTAGTAAATGCTAGAATAGTGCAAAGGATTATAATTGTAGTAGTTAGAGACATGACTGTGTTGGGATTAGGATGTATGATAAATAGGAAGGAGGATTAGAGGGGTTGGATGCCTTCCCTTTTTGGGATTTTGCTCTATCATGTAGTAGCTTCCTCCTTCTGTTGTATAGCTTATTTATGGCCAGGGTCTGCCAGGCAGGTCTCCTGCCTTTGGAGGAGTGAGTCTTGGTTTATTTGGGATAGCACAATCCATGCATTCCTGTAGGTGTCCATAGAATGCATTTGTAAAGGATTCTGTGGTTTGGGCCTTATTTTCCACTGGCCCGGGGGCTTTGAAGGATTCCACCTCAGTTTTGAGAAGTGTGAAGTTTGCTTTTGAGAAGTTCTTCACCGTGGTTTCCTTGGGTGGGGGTGGGGACGGGATATGGATGTCCAGTGAGATTAATTTATGGTCTGATCTTACCAATGAGGGGTATACCTCTGGTGTGGAACATAGAGTCCCCATGTTGGTGATGACCAGGTCCAATATGTTTTCCCCTCTTGTGGGAGTGCTGACCAGTTGTTCCATAGCATTTGAGTTTATAAGTTTTAGGAACCATTGGGCGAGGGTGTTGGGGCTTGAGTAGTTTTCCCAGTCAATGTTTGAGTAGTTGAAGTCACCCAATATAATGGTGTTTGGAGAGACCTTCATATTCTCCAGTGTTCTCAGGAACGCTGAGTGGGGTTCCTGAGTTTGGGAGGGTGGTCTGTAGCAGGCTACAAACTGGAAGGCAGTTTTGCCCACTGTTAGTTGCACATGGATGGTCTCCGATGCTTCGTGCAGTGCCACTAACCTGGAGGTGTGGGTATCTTTGATGAATATGGATACTCCCCCTACTTTTGTGGTTCAGTCCGGGTTTTGGGGCCGAAAAGCATGGTATGAGGTATAACCTGGTAGTGCTGGGGTGCTCTCAGGAGCCTTGAACCAGGTTTCTGTTGCTGCACAGATATCGATATTCTCCATACTGAGGAGAGCCTCGAGTGCATGCATCTTGAGGTTTAGACTTCTGGGGTTGAGCAGCATTACCCTTAGTTTTTTATTCCTTGTGGTGTCTATGGAGGTGGGTTTGTCTTTTGAGCCTTGCCTAAGAAAGGCACCATGGGGGTGGCAAGAGCCTTAGCCAGTATTCGAAAGCCCAGGGGTGACAGGTGCAAGCCGTCCCTAGCGAAGCAACGTGGCTTGTCGAGCTTGTCATCCCAAGCTGACAGACACTGGATCCCCTTTGAATGACACCAATACTTTAGCCAATTGTTAAAATTGATCATTTTGTCTTTATACTGTGGCATCATTCTTGGTGAGGGCAAGATGCTACTCAAGGTCAGGGTCATACCAGCCTGGGCTACATGATCAGAGAGCTCCTCTGTCTCTTTTCATGTAGTCCAGGGAGGTACGTCTCAGGTCATTCACACCAGCATGGACAATGACAGAGTCATATTTGTACTTGCTTTGGAGTGACCTGAGTACTTGTCTTATGTGGCAGATCCTGGCACCCGACAGGCAGCTTACAGTGACCTTCTCCTTGTTCAGTCTGGTGAGTGGGTCGTCAGTGTGTCTGACAATAGTCACCTATTACAAGTGTATTAGGTGTGTTGTTTAGCCTTAAGGGCTGTGACTGTGTGGCACACTGACTTTGTGAACTACGTGATATATGGGCATTGTTGTGGGGTAGAGGTTGCTTGGATGTCTGCTTTGGAGGTCTCTGCTGCTTAGGCAGATTTTTATTTAGGGCCTCTGAGTATGTTTTTGTGTGTTTATGTGTTTGGTTTGCTGATGCAATAGGTCTGTGTGAGACTGGATTTGTGGTGTGTGTGGTTCCCTTCACCTCCTGACTGACTGTGCCAGTACTGGGTTGAGAGAGCTCAGCCTCCAGTTTGGCTATATACTTGCATCTCTCACATATATTTGAGCTTGTTTGGAGGAGGAGAGGGTGGTCTGTGTACATAAGGCAGTTGTAACATTGCCTCAAGATTCCCAGATTCACCAGCTGGACTGGAGAGTAAACCAGAAACTGACTTTTGGACATGCCAGAATAGTATAAGGAACTACTTTTTGACTGATCAGAAAGGACCAATAGGGAGCCAAGTACTTAAAAGGAGTATAAGAGGGTGTAGTGCTTTAGTTTTTTAGTGTTTACTTATAAGATTACTTATAAGAGCAAGTGCAGGGCTATAGAATGAAAATAGAGTGCTTACTTTGAGATTTAGATCAGTTCTAAGGGAAAAAGTGAAGAGCACACTTTGTGGAGGCGGGAATAGTTTAAACCACAGTTAGCAAAGCCTGAAATCTGGACTTAATGTAGTTCAGCAAAGGTGGGAAAAGAGAATTTTTTTCGTTTTTTTTTTTTTTTTTTTTTTTTTTCAGGAAACAGCAGAAAAACACACATAAAACACTGTAAATGCTTTAAACAGGCTAGCACACTTTAGTGTGTAGCCTACAACAGTTATACAATACAAAAACAACTTAAAATGCTATATAACAAGTGAAAAACTGTAAAAAGCAGGAAAGCAATACAATTAAAACTTTTTAAAGCACATATCAGTTAGAAACTCGCTTTTTAGGTGGGAAAAGGCAGTCGGAGCAAAATAGCAGAGAGAAAAATACTTAAATCTGGAAAAGTCTCTCTCGGGTCTCTGTTGCCTGCATCACTCTGCAGGACACCACGAGGAGCTGTATACTGGTGCAAAACCATGTCACAGATACCTTTACTGTCCTCGAGATTTGACTACCTACTCTCTATTTTTCAAAACAAGTTCTTCTCACTGTTGACAAGGTAACTGAAAGGTGAAATAGCATTTTGGCTCTCTGAGCTAGTCCAACAAATAAAAGACAGATGCAACTCAGATGGCTTAGTGGTAAGTCCAGTTACTATGGTGTGCATGGTCAAGGGTTCAAGACTTGCGAGGGTTGTTAAAAAAAACTTTGTTTAGGCCAAAATGAGGTGGGTGTCATTGTGCATTGTTGGGAGGGTGGCCTAATGGTTAAGGTGTTTGCCTTAAAAACACAAGGTGCAGGGTTTGAGTCTCAGAAGGGATAATTGGCTAGGCTTAAAAGGGCTTATGAACAAAGGTTTTACATGGAAGGAATTGAAACAAGACCTAAACAAAATAACTGCAGTGAAATTAAGAGAGTTACCATAGTTAACATAATCAAAGCTCTATACTGTAGAACAGCCTTTTTCATCTCATGGCACACAAGCTAATTTGCAAAAATCTTGCAGCACACCAAAAATATATTAAACACACCTGCTCAAAGTATGCATTTGCGTACAGCTGAACATTTTTGCTTAGGCATAGAAAAAGCATGCAACATCAACACACAGAGCTACTGCAGTGAATGCTAAAATTTCTTGTTTTTTAATTATTTATTTTTTTATTACTATATTATTTTTTGTATATTTTTGTTGTAAAATAGCTCCTCTGCCTAATGTTTCAAACTTGCTGTAGTATATGTAAGTGGTGTTAGAGGAAGTATTTTATATCCAAAATATAATACTTTAAAAAAATATCCAGGTATGTATTTTCTGGTCCCTTACTCCTAAATGTTTGGTTTGTTGCCAGTCACTGGATACTGGTGTTACTAAATAATGTCATACATTTGAGTTTCAGACTTTTGTTTCCTTCAGAAAATTCATGCTAACAAAAATCCTTTTATTTAAGCAACTTTGTAATTTTATAAGAGCAATAATTAAAATCTGTTCATATTTTTGAACCTTTGTTCCTGCTTTTTATTTTAGTCTTTATCCAGATTTTTTTCAGTTGAAAGGCCCAGAGGTATGCAAACTTCTTCACTGCTGTTGCCAGTGGTTGATCTCCCTCAATCGCTCTAACACCCACCCACCCACCCATCTAAGAGCACAAAACATTTAAAATATGCTCCTATTATCTCCTATTAATTTTAGGCTTATCCAGATACCTTGAGATAAGAGGAGAGGTCCGCAAACCCACACGTGTCAACTGTAAAGATTTTTATTTTTGGTCCATTTCTCATAAAATTGTGGTTTTCTGGCAAATTGAGGGTTGCAGTCAGGAAAAAAAAATGACAGTCATTGGTCACATGGGTTTCCTCCATGTGCTCCGGTTTTCTCACACATTCCAAAGACATGCAGTAGGTGGACTGGACACTCTAAATTGACCATAGGTGACTGTGTGTGTGTGCTGAGTGAATGGTGTGAATGAATTACAGCGCAGGGCTAGCCACCCAGCGGTGTAAACCTTGGCTCAAGATGATTGTCACTGCTGAAATGATACCCCAACCCCATGTGCAAAGTGAGAAAGGGGGCTATGGATGGATGGACAAATGGATCTGAGTTTCAGACATAAAGTGCAGAAAATGCCTGGTAACGCAAAATCTTTGTTCTGTCTACTTTCTGAGTTTGTAAGAGCAATATTTAAAAAGTGTCCCTATTTTTGGTCCATTGTCCACCCCCCTTTGTTTGTAGCTTTGTCCAGATTTCTTGCTGTAAGAGGTTGAGAGGTATGAGCACACCACTTAACTGCTGCCAGGGAATTGCTCACTCTCACTCTTCGTTCTCTCACACACACCGTGTCTTCTTCTTTCATACACACATTCACTCACATGGGATTGCTCAGTAGTTCGCACTGATTTTAGCTTTAAACGCATTGCAGTGCATTTTGTCTGTTTAGCTTGAGTGGAAATGGTTTGTTCATAGAATCTTGCAACACACCGGTTGAAAACCCCTGCTGTGGAATCACATATGTAGCTTTCTTAGAACGACCAAAGCTATTCTAAAAAGTTATAAAGAACCTTTCTTCACTACAAATTTTTCCATAAGGCTAATGTTTTTGTTGTTGTTGTTTGTCTTTCGGCTTTTCCCGGTTAGGAGTCGCCACAGCGGAACTCCGGTCCGCTAATGATTGGCAGTACACTAAGCATATTAATGTAGTGTGTGTGTTGTGTATGTAAATACACGCACATACTATATGTGTATGTTTTAAATGCTGTTAGTGACAATATTGCCAACCTCTGCTCCACCTACTAGCACATTAACAAATGCCACAACCCTCACTCAATACAGCACTGCGTTACTAATCTCATTTCCACCAATTTATTTTAAAGATGTTTCAAAAACAAGAAGACAAAAATCTCTGAAGTTTAAGACTGACTTACAGGCATACATACTCAGATTAGGCAATGAAGTCCTATGCAAGCCATTGAAATGTATTTTTAACCTAGCCCTTCAAAAACAAACAAAAAAAAAAAACTACTTCCATAATTTTTCAAGCATTATGTAATTCATCTGCCTGTAGCTAAAACAGATTTTACACAAAAACGACATTGCCTCAGACTAATCTATAGCACCTCAACAGCCATTCACTTTCTGATGGATGAAAAAATCTTCTAATATTGGAAAAGGCAACTAAACTGGTGCTATTTTTGTTGACTTTAAAAAGAGCATTTGAAACTGCAGATAACTACATACTATTACTACAACCAAACTACAATACTGCACCTTTTCTACTGAAGTTGACATCTGGTTTGCTGTCTCTCTTCCAATACAGCCCCCAACATTTTCATCATAAAGTCAATGAACACACACTACTTCTAGAAACCATCCATGAGGGACACCTACATTTGTCAGACTGCTGCTCTTAGAGTTTATCAACCCACTCAAGCCTGTAGTACCTTTTTGTATATTTCCATTTAACACCCTTAGCTCCATATGGCATCCATATTTTTGCGGGACTGGCTTTACCTAAATGACAATTTAATAATGGACAGTAATGGCAATTGCAAGGATTTATTAACAAAATGACACTAGAACTTTTAATCTAGAAAGTCATGCATTGGAGAAATTAATCACTGTTGGCCACTTATTCATAATTATGATCATATTTTGATAACAGAGGCCTATATGTTATTCAGGGGTATGCTGTGAAATACCATGGTGGAAGACAGAAAAATCCATTGCCCATGTCCATTTATATCACACTATATTGGAGATAATGCTAATTTGCTAATAATTTTGAAAATAAGCAATGTGTCCATATGTACTTAATATTTCAAAAAACAAGTGACTTACAGTTGCACAGTATCAGATGAAACTTGGCTGTGGTTGAAGAAAGCTGTCTTTGATATTTGCACTGTAAATTGCACATATTGAGAAATATTTGGTGTCCTTTATATTGCTAATTGTGTTGTTAAGCATGTGTTTTCATATTTCTGTAAATATCTTAGCAAAAAATTCGAGTACATTCTATTTTCATGTGAAAGCTTATGTTTGGATGTCCAACATGTTTTGACAGTATTATGTCTAGGTTGTACAGTTTCCAAGATATGACAATTTGTCAGTGAAAGTTTAGCAAAAAATATATTTCTGGGATTGTGTGAATTAATATAGTTGTTGTGTCTTTCGGCTTTTCCCGATTAGGGGTTGCCACAGCGGAACTCCGGTCCACTAATGATTGGTAGTTGACTTTTACGTGCCGAGTTACCAGCCCTGACGCACAACCTTCAACGAAGGTGCACCCATTCACGCATGTCTGCACGCAGATCATCTATGGAAATAATATGAATGCACTGACTATTATCATTCTAAAGAATACTTCTTAGTAATAACATTGCTGTTTGTATAGTTTTAATAGTTTTTACTGTTCCCATATCATTTACATTTGTGTATCTTATACTTAAGTTGATTTTTCAGAAATGCACTGGAATGCAACAAAGTCTCTAGGCTGCTAGAAGTGTGACATTCCAGACTACATAGGTGTTAATAAGTTAATGATCTTCATGGGGAAATAGTAACCTAAACTGTTTTCTTTATGTGGATGACATGGTTATCGCCAACGCCAGTAGATATGTAAATGACATCATCTTTTTACTTCTAAAGTACTTTGTTCTGTTTTTGATTTGGCTACAAAAAAAAACACTTGTAGTAATCACTCAAAATGCATTATAATGCTTCTAGGAACCCATCAAAGACTTTCTAACCCCCTGCTTATCCTTATAATTGATCCAGAAGAACACAAATTACCCAGCATAACTCAACAAAAATATCTAGGCCTGACTTGATATTACAGACTAAAATTCCTGCTACATGTTGAACAAGTACAGAATGTACTAACTTAGTTGAGATAGACTTCAGAATTTTCCATTTGCTGCCTGCTATTAATAAACGGTTGCAAATGGCAGCTTGCTCTGTTAGTTACTGCCTTTCATTACAAAACAGTAACATCCTTCAGAAAATAAGATACTCAGATTTACACATCTTTATATCCTTGAACAGTAATCGGTTGTTGAAAACTGACATTTTCACTGCCATGAATGTGAATGAGACGCCGATGGTTAGTTCTTCCTTTAAAGCCAAGTTAAGAGATCTTGAGAATAATTTGTATCTGATTAAGATGCTACAGATGCTTCATTTAGAAGCCTGTATACATCTGTGCATTGTCCCGAGAGGTCTCTGCGTTTTGAAAATTTCTACGCATGGTGAAGCTTATCCAGAACTTCTTGCTAAATATAAACCTAGATACTAGTATGCAATATATGAACTTGCTTGTTGAGTTTTTTAAGCTTCATGAGAAAGAACCAAGTGATACTATAGACAGCAAGCTGAACTACTCGGAATGACATCAGCTGATGAAGCTGAGATACGAATTGGTGAAGTCATTGATAATGTGTTTAACTATAAAAAAAAGCCTATGCAACAGAAAAAGGAGAAATTATGTAGGGATATGAGGGACTCTGCGAACAACAATGTGTTTATTTGGCCACGTACAACTACGGCTGAGAGAGAATTAAGAACTGCTGCAGTTTCCAATGAGAACACTGCGGCTGAATGTTCAGAGATTTTGGCAGAATCATCGGTGTATAAGACACCAACGGGTACACAAATAAACTCAAAAACTTCTCTGGAATTGAATAAGGTTAATGTATTGCATATTAATGAGAGCAGTGATTTGGCTGTTAGGAGAAAAACCACCGCAACGGGGGCGGTTTTTCCTGTTCTATCCCTGCCAGTCCAAAACAATCATCCACCATCCAGAGAACATTCACAGAGCAGGGGTGGGGGGGGGGGGGTTGAAGAGGAAATTTACACCCAATGACAATGGATATCCCACCATCAAGAAAATGTGGACGAACAAGACCAGCTAGTATGGAATATTTCATCTAGAACATTGACTACAATGGTGACAGACGTATTGTAAAAAGGAATTTTGTTCATTCCATCTAGAAAAGGTGATTTATTCCAGAGTAATATAGATCTACATCTTTTTTTGCCGTAGTCTAACTTTAAGAACTGTGTTTAGTAGTGGCAATGATGAATCTGGTATGTGTATCTTTAAAAAGCCAAGTGTTTATACTCCACAAAATAGCTTGTTAATTGATGCTTTTTTATGTGTGTGTGAGAGAGAGATCTATGATCTATTTGAGAATGCTAGTGGTGAATGTAACATTTTTAATAATATGATTGCTGATGAACAACATGCATTGGGAGAGTTAAAACAAGATAATAGGATTGTGATCCACCCTGCTGACAAGGGTGGATCAGTGAGTGGTTGTCATGAATAATGATGGATGATATGTTAAAGGATATGAAGACATCTAAGGTAATTACTTGTGCTGAAGGTAATAATCTTATTCAGAAATATCATGATGATATACTTAATTGCTTTGATTGTGCACGTATTACTAAAGATATATATGAATATGTATATGTTGATAGACCCATGATTCCTTGCTTGCATGGCTTGCCTAAAGTACACAAACACTCCACTAATCCACCATTTCACCCAATTGTTGCAGGTGCCGGTTGGATAACCGAACCAGCATCCATCTATTTAGAGAGTTTTTAAGTGAAGTTTTAAAGAACTATAATTATGTATTATATGATACTAAACAATTTTGTAATGAATTGTTTGAGTCTGTGAATAATATTCCACTGAATGTTAATTATTATATGGCAACCATTGACGTGAAGTCTCTTTTTACAGTTATCCCAAGGGATGAAGTCATCACCATGAAATCTTTTTTGAATACATTTAGTGGATATAGTTCTGACTTGAGTTACTAGGTTTTTTAATGGAATGTGTACTTGATTATAGTATTTTTTTTGTTTAACAATTGCTATTATCTTCAGCGTGCTGGCGTAGCTATGGGCACATCTTGTGCCAATAGCTGCGTTAACATGGTTATGGCACAATGGGAAACCAATGTAGTTTTTTCATCTAGTTTTTATAGTGAAAATTATATTATGTATTGTTGATTTGTGGACGATATATTTATTTTATTAAAGGTTACAAGTGATGGTTTGTCAGCTTCTAGCATACATTGAGTGGAGCTCTCCCTTTTTGTCTTTTTCTTCCGTTATTTCTAATTTCATTTGATTTCTTAGATATAAAGATATGTAGGGACAAGGAGAGACATTTTTATAGTAAATTATTTCGAAAAGAATGTTACAGGTTTTCGATACTGCATAGATCTAACATGCATCTGCACCATATTTTTAATAATGTGGTTACTGGACAATTTATACAGGCTTCTAGACTGGATGCAAAAGAAGGTGACTTTTTGAATGACATTATGGAGTTAGGACAGAAGTTTAAAAGA
Source organism: Protopterus annectens (assembly GCF_019279795.1). NCBI lineage: Eukaryota > Metazoa > Chordata > Ceratodontiformes > Protopteridae > Protopterus > Protopterus annectens. The sequence goes on along the minus strand of NC_056737.1, from coordinate 1,923,013,490 downwards.
GGGCACAAATCCAATGATATATCAAATGCCATGTCCATGGTTAAGATAGAACATAGAAATAAAGGGAAACCCTTTTTCTCTATAAATAGTGAACAGGGGCAGACGTCTAGAGTGAGATGTAATGATGTGTTTGTACCCTTAATGCATAGCTCTGATTCAAGAGCCATTAAAAATATTATAAGTAAAAATTGGAATATTTTATGCAGTGATTCAAGAATATCAACTATTATCAGTGAACGGCCGAAGTTGTATTATAAGAACAATGCATCTTTAAAAAATTATGTTATCTGAAGGGGCGTGATGTTAAGAATGTTAGTGTTGAGACTGGGAAGCTGTTTTACTTTAATGTACAAGTCTACTGTAATACCAAAAATGTAGTTTATTTGACCTGATGCATGCTGTGTCATGCTTTCTATGTCAGGAAAACAAACAGAAAATTAAAAGAGAGAATACGAGATCACCTATACTGTATACATAAAGTGCAGAATTTTAGTGCCATAGCCAAACATTTTCTGAAAGAGGGGAGATGCCCATTGTTTTAAAATTTATGGCTATAGATTTTATACATGTTAGTGAACATATGGGGGGCACAGTAAATCTTAAGACCACCAGCTACACTGGATACTTAAACTTAGGGGCCATCAGGGAAATGGACTTAATGATTATTTGTCCCTGAAATTGGTTTTAAAGAAGCAGTGACTAAGACGCAAAGGGAAAGCAAAATGTTAAATAATGGGATTAAGTATCTATGATAATGTGTACTTAAGATGATATAAATGGTTTTATTATGATTTTACATTAATTGATGATTCAATTAGTTGATGTTTTTGATTGGTTATTTTGAAATGTTAAGTATATGTGATGGTTATGCTATGAATGTTTTGTCTGATGAAGCGGTTTAGTTCGTGAAAGCGCTTACTTATTTTATTAAAGAAACTTATTGCTTTGATTGTGGTGAGCTGTTTTTATATCGCAGCTGTGTTTCAGTGCTAGTCTCCGTCTTGCTTCGAAGTACAGAATGTACTAACTTAGTTGAGATAGACTTCAGAATTTCCCATTTTCTGCCTGCTATTAATAAACTGTTGCAAATGTTGGCTTGCTCTTTTAGTTACTGCCCTTCATTACAAAACAGTAACATCCTTCAGAAAATAAGATACTCAGATTTATACATCTAAGCCGCGTAAATGAATACCACTGCTTAACCATTAGTATGTCTGAACTGGCTGCTTGTCTTGGTTGGGACTTAACAGGGTCCTTGGACCCATTGTACCTACTTGGTTAATTTATTGGTCTGTTTGCAAATAAATGTCATCAATAAGTTGGTCTCCCACTAGTCTTGGCTAACACATTAAACAAACATTTCTTAAAGGGACTCCTCCAATGCCAGTTCCATAGATTCTCTGTATGCCCATTGTAACACCTGAGTTTTATAATGGAGAATTTACTTTACCTCACAATGAGCTTCCCAGTAAAGGTGAACCTGATACTGTCATCATCATAATCAGCCCCCTTTTTCCCACTTTTTCTACATGGGGTTGGGGTATTGTGTTAACTGTCGCCAACTCTCTTGATTCAGTGCCACACTCCTGGCTTCAACATTCATGCCTGACTGTTATAGATCTTTTCACACAATCTAATCTATCCACCTCTTTGCTGGACGTCTTTGCTTCCTCTTCCCTTCTTCCTGTCTGTCCCAAATCTTCCTCACCAGATTGTCATCTGCTTTTCTGCACATGTCCGAACCACTGTACTCTGCTCTCTCTGATCTTTTTTGCAATTGGAGCTACTTTGGCTTCTGCTGTTATGTCGTCATTTCTTCGTCTGTCCCACAGTGTGCAACCTACCACCCTTATCAAGCATGTCATTTCCATCACCCCTAGCTTCTTCAACTGCTCTGCCTTTACTGCCCCGGTTTCTGTGCCATACAGTAGTACTGGTCACACGACTGTGTTGTACACCTTACTTTTCAGCTTCTTTGGCATCCATAGACTACATCTGACACACTGCCAGTTGGCTGCAGCCCCTCTGATTCTAATTTTGACCTCTTCATTCAGACTTCCCTTCTCCTTATCCAACCCTTCCAGATACTTGAAGCTGTTTACCCATTCCACTATCTTCCCTGCTATCTCTATTCTCAGCTTCTACTGATTTCTGCAATTTTCTACCATTACCACCGTCTTATCTGTGCTTAGTTTCATCCAATGTGCATTCAGTTTTGCATTCCATTCTCCTATCCTTTGCTGAAGTTCTGTCTCAGAGTCTGCCTGTAATTCCACATCATCTGCATACAGCAACTTTGTTGAGCTGCCCCCTCCGACCTGTTTGCTAATGTAGTCCATCACCAGTATGAACAGCAGTGGGCTCGGAGCTGAACCCTGATGTACAACCACTCCCACTGGGAAACCCCTCTGTGAAGTCGAACACTGTTCGTACTTGAGTGTTTGGGTCCTTGTACGTAGCCTGCACTAATTCTATCAATGTTTCTGGGACTTGAAACTACCTAGTACTGCTCAGATCATCTTTCTTGAGACCTTGTCATCTGCTTTCTCAAAGTCTAGGAATGCCCACTTGGACTATCTCCTCATCTCTTGCTTCTCATGTATTTGTCCCATTGCAAACATCAGGTCAGTTGTGCTGGATCCTGATCTGAATCCGAACTGCTCATCTCCCATCTTACATTATACTACTCTGCATGTCCGTTTATCAATCACCCTCTCCAGAACTTTCATGCAACGTGATCGGATTTTGATGCCTCTATACTGCCCCCAGTTGTGGGTGTCCCCTTTTTTCTTGTGCACTGGCACAGGTATGCTTATTCTCCAGTCATCTGGGATATACCTTTCTCTCCACACTATTAGTACCCTCAGGAGCCATTTCTCCCCTATCTCACCCAGCATCTTTATCATATCTGCTTTGACATCATCTGAGCCTGCTGCTTTCCCTGACTTCATTCTCATTAGTGCTGTTCTTACTTCTTCTGGGGTGGGCTCCTCCTCTTCTCTCATCACAGGCAGTTTCTGGGGCAGTACAGCTTCTGTGGAATTTTCTTCATTCAGAAGCTGCTGGAAATACTCCTATCTGCCTCTGATGTCCTGTGGACTGGTGAACATGTTTTTCCTGGCATCCCTTATGAAGGGTGTCTATCTTCTTTATATTTCTGTCTTTACCTTGCAACATGATATAGTTTTTGTGCTACTTACTAAGTCACTTTCCAGAAGTTGGTAGAGTGCCACCGATGCTCTAGTCTTTGCTATTGCAACTTCTTTCTTAGCTTCTTTGTTAGCCAACCAGTAGTCCTTCCTAGCCTGGTCAGTCTTTTCTATCTCCCACTTCTTCCTGCACTCCTTTCTTTTGATGACTTCCTGGACTAATGCATTCCCCACCACCAGCTTTCCTTATGTACCTTATTTCATACCTAGCTTGGCCACATCTTTTCTGTAGTCCTAATATATGCTGTTTTTAGGTACAGCCATTCTTGTTCAACTCCACCTATTTCCTCCTCTTCTTGGGGTGCTAGAGCCCTAAATAATTCCTTGAACTGTTGTACTTTCTTTCCAGTCAACTCCCAGGTCTTTAGCCTGGTCTCTGTTGACCTTAGAACGTTCTCTGACCACTGCTTGCAGCTGATTTTGGAAACTAGTGGTTTATGCTGTGGGACGAATGCTTCATTGGGGATGACTTTGCAATCATGGATTCTACTCCAGTGCCTTTTCCTTACTAGATGGCAGTATATCTGAGTTGCATGTTGGCTACTCTTGTATGTGGTCTTGTTCATAGGTTCATACTAGGCTATCTGCCCTAGGGCATTTATAAGCCTAGCCAGAGTGTGTATGGCTTTCGCCACCCATATTAAATTAATTTTGCTATGCCCTTTTTCAAGGTTAGTATACTGTGCCTCTGTCTAACAGTGACACAGAAGTGATACCCGGGGTAAACCTACGATCTCCCATCCACTCATCAAGATTCCTCTTGAAGAGAGTCAATGAGGGACTCTGCCTAACCTGGACTGGGATTTTATTCCAGAGTGAAGGGAGCCTCTGGGTTATGAATCTGTCCCTCCAGCATGTCCTATTTATTTCAGTGCTGAGGTTCAAGTCCCTCGAGCACGTAGCTCGATGGGATTTGGATTTTCTGAGGTGCATCATGTCCATTAATTCCGGGTTGGACATGGCTTTATACGTCAGGCACAGATCGCCTCTGAGCAGGCGGTATGCCACTGAGTAGAACTGGAGTTTCTTTAACCGGGCAGCATACAGCATCTGTTTGAGCCCCTTGATCCTCTTGGTGAGGTACTTTTGGGGTCTTTCCAGTTGCTGCAGGTGTCTGGTAAGGTACATCCCAAAAGGGGCATTGTACTCAATTATCGGCCTGATGAGGGATGAGTAGAGGCACGATGACCTCCCCTGATCTAGATGTGAATCCCTTCATGATTAGGTGGGCTATATAAAATGTTTTTCTAACCACTTTGGCCACGTGGTTGTCAAATGAGAGATTGCTATCAACTTGGGTCTCCAGGTCCCTAATTACTACTTCTGTACTTAATGGATTACCACCTATGTGGTAATTTGTGGGCACTTTGTTTTTGCCAAAGGGGATGACTATACGCTTTTTGGCGTTTAGCTTGAGGCCATGGCTCTGGCACCAGTTGTCTGTTTCTATGAGGCCCTTTTGGAGGATGCTTGTGTCGGCTGGAGAGTCTATTATGGCGCCCAGTTTGCAGTCATCTGCGAACTTGGTCAGCCACAGTCCTTCCATGTTGGCCTGTACCTCCGAGAAATATATACCGAACAAGAGAGGTCCCAGGACTGAGCTTTGTGGGACACCACTTGTAACTGGTTTGGAGTCTGACATGGCTCCAGCTATTCTAACCATGTGGGTTCTGTCCTTGAGCCAGTTTGCAACCCATCTAGTGACATAGGGGTTTATATTTAAGCTGGTGAGCTTATCTATAATACCAGAGTGGGGTATTGTATCAAAGGCTTTTGCGAGGTCCAGGTAGGCTGTGTGGACCACCTTCCCCTTGTCAATGGCCTTTGGTGACTGTTTCAAAGAAATCGACCAGGTTCAAGAGACAGGATCTGCCCTTAACAAAGCCGAACTGGGTAGGATCCAGTGTCTGCAGGTCCTCAATATCTTTATTTATAAGGTCCATGATGATCCTTTCCATAGCTTTGCAGACCAAGCTAGTGAGACTTATGGGGCGATAGTTTCCAGGATCCGTTGAGGCACCACCTTTGTGGAGAGGGACCACTGTTGCTGTACGCCACTCTTTGGGTACATATCCTGTAGTAAGGCTCAGATTGAACAGTAGTTTTAGGTTTGGGTTTAGCTCTTCTTGGAGTTCATGTAGGATGCAGCCCGGGACACCGTCTGGTCTCATTGATGCTGTGTTTCTTGCTTTGGAGAGGGCAGCTCTTACCTGAGCATCTGAGATGTCAGGGGGGCAGCACTCTGCTGGGATAGATATTAGCCCTTTTGGTGGGGAGGGGGGGGAGAAGTTTGTGACTCTCTCTCTCTTTCTGAACCATGTGTTGGCTACTATCATGCCATTTGCCAGACAAAAGTCTAGAATGGCTTCTCTTTCTTTATTCCTGTTGCTCCTCCCATGTGAACTCGGACAGTCCTCATAACCTGTTTTGTCTGTCCCAATATGTGCATTCAAGTCACCTATTATCAACACCAGTTCATGTTGTCCTGCAAGTGCTGAAAAGAACAAAATGGCTTTGCAGATGAAAGAGCGGATCTAAAAATTGTTTTACAACCTTTAATGTAAGCGCTTTCGTCGGAGACAGTGCTCTGACTTCTTCAGACAAAGACAACCACAGCAAACTTTAAATACTAAACCAATTAGTTAATTAACTCATTTTGTAATCTATTTTTCAAGTTGCAGTCCTCTATTACATAAATACATAAAATCCATTTCTTATTTAAACATTATTAAAATGTTATTAAAACCTTGTATAAAGTGTGTTTATATATATATATATATATATATATATATATATATATGTATGTATATATGTATAAATCAATGTGGATACTAAACATGCATTATATACACAAAAATGTATAAAAATATATAAAGACAATATATATAAGCCTTAGATTAAAAGTTGATATTATTATATGTGTTATTTATGAATAACTTAAAAATCTAATAATTTGATGAACAACCTGTATATATGTCCATCAATACTTTATTTACCAGTATGATGAAAAAAGAAATTGTTTATAAATGCTATTATCTACCAAGTGCTTTAAGCTTTAGGATACATTTTAAAGATACATATTCATTCAGGCCCGGTGGAATATATACTGCGGTACAAATTTGTCACACAAGTTCCTTTTCCTCCAATTTTAATTCCTACATACCACCTCTCATGTCTTGTACCACCTGTTCTAATACTGCAAAATGAAAATTATGTGTTGGGTTTTCAATACTTACCTATACTATACTGATGTTCATATATGCGTTGTTTGATCTTTCTTTCTGTTTTTCCTATGTAGTATGCATTACGTAGTCCGCATGAGGCCACATATACCACTACCTTAGAATTGCAATTGTATTTGTCTCCAATAGTGTAATTCTTGTCATTAATATTCAATCTGTTACCGGTTTTTATGAATTTACACTGTGTACAACAACCACATTAACTCATTCCAGTATTAATTTTGTATCCTTTTTTCTGCATTTCCAATAAGCATTTGATATTAGGTCCCCTTCTATAGGCTAACCTGGGGTCTAGCCCCAACACTTTATTTAAATTACTGTCCGCAGCAATTATACCCCAATTTTTAACTATGATGTTCCTAATAAATGCGGCGTCCGTAGAATGAGTAATTAGGAAATTGTTTCCAATACTGGACGTGTTATCACTGTTGCTTACAGTCTGTGTAAATATCAACTTTTTATCTAAGGCTTATATATATTGTCTTTATATACTTTTATACATTTTTGTGTATATAATGCGTTTTTAGTATCAACATTGATTTATATATATATATGTATTTTCATTTTATATATATATATATATATATATATATATATATGTATATATATATATTTTTTTTAACACATTTTATACAAGGTTTTAATAACGTTTTAGTGTTTAAATAAGAAATGGATTTTATGTATTTATGTAATAGATGACTGCAACTTTAAATAGATTACAAAATGAGTCAATTAACTAATTGGTTTAGTATTTAAAGTTTGCTGTGATTGTCTTTGTTTGTCTGAAGAAGTCAGAGCACTGTCTCTGATGAAAGCGCTTACATTAAAGGTTGTAAAACCATTTTTGGATCCGCTCTTTCATCTGCAAAGCCGTTTTTGTTCTTTTCAGTAGTTTGTTTGTTTTTTATTTGTCCTGCAAGTGCTGTCTGAATGCACTCTTTCCTCACTATCACAACCCTGCTGTGGGACATAGGCTGAGATTATGAATACTGCGTTATTACACTGACGTCTGATTGCCACAAGTCTGTCATTAATGTTATTAATTCTGATGATATCCCCCACTGCCTTCTGAAGCCTCTCTCTCACCACAATTCCTACTCCATTTCTAGCCTATCCCCCTCCTGAGTAGTAGAGTCTGGATCCCAAGCTAAGTAGTTTTGCAGCATTGTCCTTCCTTCTCATTTTTTGGATACATAGGATGCCCAGCCTCCTCTTTATCATAATGTCTTTTTCTTCCAAGCTGCATCCTGTCAGTGAACTTGCATTAAGCATAGCAATTCTCAGTTCATGGTTGGCAGGTTGGTTAGTTTTACATCCAATTTTCGCTCAACAGAGCTATCCCAGGTAACCCAGGCTGAGCAACTAGACACCAGCCGGCCAGTAGCTTATTGACCCAGGGCTGCTGGGCTTTATGGTGGGTACACATTGGCCAATAGGGGTGCATATATCCGTCCCACCATTAGCAAGGGTCCCTGCCGTAGGTCAGAGTAGGCTGGGTCTTCATAGGTTCATAGGTTCATACTAGGCTATCTGCCCGAGGGCATTTATAAGCCTAGCCCATCGTTTTGTGGCTTACGCCACCCCTTTAGTATGGGGAACTATACCCATTATTTTGCTGTGCCTCTGTCGAGCAGTGACACTGAGGTATAGGTTCATAGGTTCATACTAGGCTATCTGCCCGAGGGCATATGACAAGTATGGAAAGTCAGGGAATAACTTCACAAATACTGCAGCTTTCTTCAAGAACATTCCTACCAGAGTATTTGTGAAGCTATCCCCTGGATTTACAACACACCATGTTAATTATATATAATTATATATACTGACACATGTTTTCTTTTAGTTCTTCAGGATCTGGTGGTAGAGAACCATCCAGCCCATCTACCATGTCTCAGCAGGTAACAGTTTTTCTTTCTGGGATGTTTCTGGTTCCCAGGAAGGGAGGGATCATGGAAGCCCATTTTAGACCTACCCTTTCTGAACACATTTCTTAAGGTTTCCTCTTTCAGGATGTTTCATTAGACACTTTGCCCTCTGCTGCTTCTTCAAGCTTTTCTGGTATTGCTGGATTTGAAGGACACTTGTCTCCACATTCTTATTACCCTGTCTTCAGGAAGTCTATTTCTGTGTTTCTTCCTCTTATTTTCAGTTCTCTTCTTTGCCTTTTGGCCTTTCTGCAGCTCTAAGGGTCTTTACCAAATGCCTGGCCCCTGTGATAGACTTCAGGGAATTCAGATATTCTCCTTACTTGGATGACCTTTTGATTCAAGCCCCATCTCAGCAGCTCCTGCTTCAGGATCTATACTTCACCATACTGCTTCTACACAGTGTGGGGTTCACCCTCCGTCTCAAAAAATCTGAGTTGCAGGATTCAGACCATTCTAATGTTGGGTTGCTTCCCACCTCCAAATGTTCGGTCTGACTGCTTATTTCCAGTCTGTTCTTCCTCTTTCATTAACTTCTTGCAAGGGGAATTTCTCAGAGCTCTAGAGTACATGGCATCCACCTTTCTCATGGTTCCCTTTGCCAAGCTCCACATGTGGAAATCTCAGTGATATCTTAAGAGTGTTTGGCTCCAACACTGCCATCCTCTGGGGTATCTGGTTCCTCTCTTGCCTCAAGCTAGAGCTCTGCTGGTGGATTCACCAGATTTATCCAAATCTAGGTCTGCCTTTTCAGGTTCCTCTTCCTACTGAGGAAGATGTACACTGATGCTTCCATTCAAGGATGGGGGAGCCCCCTCCAGCAACCTCAAAGTCCAGGGTCTTTGGTCCTGTCAACAACTAGCAGACCATATCAACATCAAGGAGATGAGAACTCTACCTCTAGCTCTCCAGGCTTTTCACTCCCCTTGGTTCCCAATCCTGTCAAGGTTTGTACAGACAATACCACAGTCATGTGCTACATCAACAAGGGGCACAAAATCTTACCTTCTTTGCAGACTGGCTCTTCAGCCTTGGGATTTTGCAGTCCAGGGTCAATTGTTTTTTCATGCGGTTTGTATTCCTTTAGGGCACAATCTTGTGATAGACTCCTAGAGCCAGTACAGAACAAATCCTCCCAGATTGATTTTTCACAGGGAGGTATTTCTGGATATTGGAGCACTCCTCAAGTAGATCTTTTTGCCTCCCCTCTAAATAGACAACTTCCCCAGTTCTCGAAGACAACCAGCCAGCCATTACACCAATATTCAATAAAAACACAGCTCTAATGTCTCGGCTGTCCACACAAGCCTTCAAGGAGTAAAAAGACATCAAAAAGACTTGCCTCATATAGTGTGTTCAATCAGACAATTAATTCATTACATAATTAAATCAATTTTTTCCAATTAAGCTCTTCATTAAGACCATATGGATACAAAGTATTAAATTTCAAAATGTATAAAGACTCTTTAGTCAATAACCGTTTTTTTAAAAAACATTCATCAAATACTGACACTAATTTTCTCTAAAACAGTACCCTGTAAACCTTCACTATTACTGTTGTGAAAACATTCAAAATGGGTAGCTATAGAACTTTCTTGTTTGTTATTGTTTATATCTCTTATATGCTCTAACATTCTGACCTTAACGGCCCTTTTAGTTTCTCCAGTATAAAACAGATTGCGCGGACATTTAAGTGCATATATAACTCCTCCTGTTTTGCACGTAAAAGTGCACCATGTATCAAATGGAACATTATTAATGTAGTCAAAGTTCTTTATTACATATTTACAAGCCTTGCATTTTTTACAGCAAGAAGTACCTAATGTAAGTGTATTTAAATTTATTCTAACATCTGGGGGACTAGATTTTCCTTTAACAATAAAATTATGTATATTTCTGCCCCTTCTATAAGAGATGCCTAATTTAGCATTTAACCAAGAAGAAACATTGTTCAGGGAACTCAAATAGTTCCAAAAATATTTTATTGCTTGAGTAATTTCAAAACTAAAACATACAAATGTAGAAACAAAATGAATAGATTCTAAAGATTCTTTTGAAACCATTTTATATGGAGCCATAATATATGAATTACATTGTGTATAATTTACAGCGGAGCCAGAACATAACCTCTTCCAGCTTCTCTCTATTAAATTCCTATCATAGCCATTATTCTCAAACATATCCACAGATCTGAAGTAGTTAACTTCATTTGTCCATCAACCTGTGGGTATCAGATCCATATCAGATCCGAGCCGGCAGCTTCAAACAGCTAAGATCCGAGCTTCAAGCTCCTCCCCTTACCCATAATCCCTTGCCATCCCTCTCTGACCCCAGATCTTGTTTGCCGTGGTTGACTCAACAGCTTTGAATGAGTTCCAGGTTTGGGAGTTGGTCCTTCTGTGAGAAAAATATTGCTTTTCTAATTTTTCTGTAGTGTAATATTGCTTGTTGTTTTGTGTGTTGTCCTTGTATTAAAAACCCTTTAGCTTTAATATTGTTATTTGGTTAATTTTTAGTGTAGTTCATTCCTCCCAGTGTGTGTGAAGGCGTGTGTGTTGGGCCTTGTGCTGTTTTTTAGTTTAACTATGTCTGAGGCCCCAAAAACCTTTTTCTCTAAATGTACCAAGTGTGGCCATAAGCTATCCCTGGCGGTTGGCCACACTCAGTGTTGTTTGCCTTGGGGTTGACCACCTTTTTTCAGGCTGCACTATTTGTGTAGCCTTCAACCCCAGGACTGTAAAAGACAGGAGATCGAAGCTGATTCAGGCGGGACTTTTGCCCCCCGATTCGGCTTCGACCTCCTCTCCCTTAGTGGCACCTGCCTCGGCCGCGGCAGTGCCCCCTTCCACCCCTGCTCCACTGGCCGGGACTCATCCTCCCACCTTAGGCCAGGAGGAGAGGGATGCTAGGCGGGAGAAGAAGGAAAGACACCACAAGCGGCGGGCCGAGTCTTCCTCCTCGACTTCGCCGGCTAAACAAGCTGCTTCTCCCAGGGCTTCCAGGCCTTTTCCTTTCCGGCTCCATTCACCTCACTTCTCCCCGGAGCCAGAGGAGGAGACCTGGTCACCTCTAGGTCCACCCGAAGCTTGTCCGATGCAGATATGGACCGGATGATGCGTAGGTTCCTCCAGGCCCAGCTGCAGATGGGAGTGCTCATGCCTCTTCCCCTCCGGGGGGGAGCTCGACCCCCTTTTTCACCCCGATTGCTCCTTCTCCAACCCACTTTCGGGGTTTGGAGCCTTCAGATCTGGGTTGCATAGGAGCCGGGGGAGGTTTGGCGCTGATGGTGCTTCGTACTTCGGCTCCGACCGCACCCTCGAGTTTGTCCGGTCCCTTTTCGGATCTGAGCTCTCGGAGCCGAGAGCTGAGCTTCGGATCCGGGGGGGGGTTCAGTGTGTCTTCGGCTCCGTCTCGGCCAGAGCATACTGTCCCTTCGGATCCGATTGCTTCGGCGCCGACCCCGATCCACACATCGGATCTGAGGGGGCTACTCTCGGATCTTAGAGAGAGCAGTTCTCCCTCGGCATTCGATGTAGTGGAGAGGGTATTGTTGAGGGATTCCAGGCCCCAGGCTCTGGCTACGGATCAACCCTGCACTCTCTCTGACGGACCTACCTTCCATCACCCGGCCCCAGGGACAGCCTGTGCCTATGTCCCAGGTGGTTCCCTTAGAGGAACAAGATGTGGTTGGTGAGGCCTCTTAGGGCAGCCCCCCCCCCAAGGAGGTCCCTCACAAACGTAAGTGCAAGAGGAGGCACTTGGACTCACCTGAGTCTTTGACAGAAGACACAGACTTAGAGGAAGGAGAAGGTTCCCCAAGGTCACCCCCCGAGGACGTCTCCTTCTGAGACATTAGGAAATGCTTCGAATTAGAGAGGGGTGGTCAGCCCAAAAGCCTTCCTTGGATGAGTCTGTGTTCCTGGAGGCGTTTGACGCAGGCCCATCTACCTCTTGGGTGTCCCTTCCCACCGATCCCCTGGTAGATCTCATCACTACCAGGGCATGGAAGGAACCGGACACTGTTGAGCCCATTCCAAAGAGGCCGGATAAAATCCTTAGCCCCCCCCCACTGATAGGGCAGTATGGAGCAAGGGTGCTCCAGTAGATGCCATGTAGGTGGCGGCTGCCACCAAGAGGGAACTAGCCCAGGAGAGTTCCTTGGTCCATCCTCCCGACAAGGAGTCTTGGACGATGGACCGCCTGGGGAAGCGGATGTTCGCTTCAGCTACCTTCGCAGTGAGGTCGCTGAACTATATGGCACACATCATATGACTCCAGCAGGATCTCATCAAGGAATACGCCGGGTCACCCCCAGAGTCCATGTCGACTGAGGACAAGAAGGTGTTCTCAGCTCGAATGGCCACTCTCAAGTCCATCTCGAACACTTCTATGCGGCTCCTCTCCCATGTTACGGAAGGAGCCGCTAGAGCTAGTGGAGCAATCATTGTTTTGAGATGACACGCTTGGCTCCGCCTCTGCGACTTTGCGGAACACTTCAAGGCGTCCTTTGCAAATGCTCCTTTTGACGGTTCTTTGCTTTTTGGCAAGACCGTCCGCGACACGCTGGTCCAGAGCGAGAAAGATGGGAAGATGTTTGCCGTCAGAGTCCTCTTCTCTGCGCCCCAGAGGTCCTTCTTCAGGAAACAAAGGGGACAGAAGAAGATGTGGTTCCGGAAGTCTCAACAGTCCCGTTTTGCTCCAGACCCCTCGTCCTTCAGAGGCAGAGGAGGACAAAGTGGACGCTGGCCCAGAGGCAGAGGGGGAGAGGAGAATTTCAGGTCAAGAGAACCCTTTTCGGATCTGTCCGCGCAGCAGCTCTGAAGGGTTACCCGACTGTTCCATTCTGGAGGCAGTAGGGGGGGCATTTTACGAGGCACCTAGCAGTTTGGGAGTCCATTACAACAGATCGCTGGGAGCTTCAAATCATATCCAGAGGTTACAAAATCCCCTTTTTGAATCCCCCGCCCAGACCCTGGAGCCTCCCCGATGTCCCACCCAATCAAAGGGAGGTGGCAGCCACAGAAATAAAGCAGCTGCTAGAAAAAAGAGCGATCCAGCGCGTCCCCCAAGACCAGTCCGGATCAGGCTTCTATTCCAGGTTCTTTCCGGTGCCAAAAAGGACGGGGGACTTGAGGCCAATCCTCAACCTGTCCTTACTAAACCTGTCAGTGGCCAAAGAAAAGTTCCGGATGGTCACCATTCAATCCATTCTCCCTCTTGTACAGGAGAACGACTGGATGTGCTCGATAGACCTCAAGGATGCGTACTACCACATATTGATGGACGAGACGGTCCAGAAGGTTTCTCCACTTCCGGCTAGGAGCCAGTCACTACCAGTTCAGGGCCCTCCCCTTTGGTCTCACCACAGCCCCCAGGGTGTTCACCAAAGTTTTGGCAGTAGTAGCGGCCCACCTGAGACTCCAGGGTATACCCTACCTGGATGACTGGCTCCTGACCGCCCCCAACAGGCATCTACTATGTTCAGCCAGAGATTACTTCCTCCACCTGGCCTCTCGGCTGGGAATCACAATCAACCTCAACAAATATTCCCTTCATCCAACCCAGATCTTAGACTTCATAGGAGCCAGATTGGACACAAACCTATTGAGAGTCTTCTTAACTCCGGACCGGATTCGTACTGTGAAGCTCCACTTACTGGCCCTTTTACAATCTTTGGCTCCTCCATCGGAATTGGTTCTGAGGGTTCTAGGTTCCATGGCGGCCACGATCAACCTGCTACCTTTAGCGCGTTTGAACATGAGAGTACTACAGTGGACCTTGCAGGTTCAGTGGTCCATCCTGCTACGGTCGCTGAGTGCACCTATCCCCCTCAGCAGGGCTTGCAGGAATTCCCTGCTCTGGTGGCTCCAATCACCGGACCTCCAGATAGGGCACCCCTTTTCTATGTCCCCACCTCTAACCACGGTGACCACGGATGCTTCTCGCCTAGGGTGGGGGGGCACTGTATGGGCATAATCGTCCAAGGCACATGGACCCATTCAGAGACCTTATTGTATATCAGTGTCCTAGAGATTGAGAGTGGTGCTTTTGGTGTTGCAAGCACTCCAAGCCCTTCTTCCCTTGGGGACAGTTGCAATTCAGACAGACAACATGTTAGTGGTCTGGTACATCAACAAACAGGGGGGAACCAGATCCTACCCACTTTGTCAAGAGGCCATGAGAGTTTGGGAATGGGCGATTTCCACCAACCGCTTTCTCATAGCGACGCATATTCCGGGTCGGTCGAACATTTTAGCAGACAGGCTGAGTCGAACCATCCTCTCGCCGTACAAGTGGTCTCTGAACCCTAGAATAGCGAAGCAAATCTTCCTCAAGTGGGGTCAACCTTGCTGCGATCTCTTCGCGTCTCCTTTGAACGCAAAGTGCAGCGACTACTTCGCTCTAATTCCCCCACCAGGGGGATCCCCCAGAGATGCTCTGGTGCATGTTTGGCCATCCGGTCTACTTTATGCTTATCCTCCTCTTCCCCTAATGCTAAAATTCTTGCAGAAAGCCCGTCTGTTGGGGAGCAGAGTGATCCTCATAGCCCCATTCTGGCTTCATCAAACATGGTTCCCATGTCTATGGTCTCATCTAGTGAATCCTCCATGGATTCTAGATCCCACCCCGGATCTGATCTCTCACCCATTGGGTTTACCGACTCCGAACCTGGACAACCTCAAGTTCACTGCTTGGCTGATTCAGTTCCAGTAATAGTTAGGACTCCCGGTATCTCGGCCCTGTTAAGGCTGTTTTAGTGGCCGCTCATAAACCTTCTATGAGAAAGGTTTATAACAGCAAATGGAAACTCTTTACTATCTGGGAGGAGCATAGAAATTTGGATCCTTTTACAGCTCCCATCCCAGCGGTGTTAAAATTTTTGTCGACCTTATTCGACCAAGGTGCTAGCTCTTCCACGGTCAAAGTCCAGTTAGCTGCAATTTCCCATTATCATGTGGGAAGTGACCTCAGTTCCTTAGCATCTTCCAAATTATGTAAGACCTTCTTAAAAGGCACCTTCCTCTTAAGACCTCCGGTGAAAGATGCAGTCCCTCCATGGGATTTAACTCTTGTTCTCCAGTCCTTGACCGGCCCTCCGTTTGAACCCGCAGCCTCGGTGGATCTGAAATACTTATCTTGGAATATGGCCTTTCTCATTGCTATCACTTCAGCTAGAAGGGTTTCGGAGCTTCAAGCCCTTTGCGCCAAACCACTGTACTTGGTCTTCCATAAAGATAGTCTCTCCCTCAGGACCAATCCCTCCTTTCTACCCAAAGTTGCTTCTGAGCCCAATATTAATCAGTCTATTAATTTACCAGTTTTCTTTCCAAATTATCAAAACAAGGGTGAATACAAATTACATTCTCTGGACGTACATAGGCAATTGAGATTCTACTTGCACAGGACTACTGAACATAGGCAATCTGAGCAACTCTTTGTATCCTTTGCAAGACCCTCTTTGGGCAAACCAGTATCAAAAGTTACATTGTCCAGATGGATTTCCCAATGTATACTTCTTGCATATAAGACTTCTGTTAGACCTGAACCTGAAAGAGTCCGCGCTCATTCTACCCGATCGATCTCTACTTCTGCTGCCTTTTGCTCCAGTTTCCTTGGACATTTGTTCAGACGCCACTTGGGCTTCATCCCATACTTTCATTAACCATTACAAGTTAGATCTAATTTCCAGAGGGAGAGCATCCTTCGGCTCTGCAGTGCTCCGGAATATCCTTCCATAGGGACCCCCCCCAAGTTTGGGTAGCTGGGGACTCTGTCCCACAGGTTGATGGACAAATGAAGTTAACTACTTCAGATAAAGAAGTTATGTACTCACCATAACGTTCCATCTGAGTAGGTAAACTTCATTTGTCAGCAACCAACCCCCCCCCCTCCTCCATCCCCCTAACCTATAGTGCATCCTAGATGGATTCCTTGTCCTTTTCTCCAGATAACACCAGGTTAGGAGGTGCAGGTGATCCTTTGTTGTAATATGCTGTTTTACTATAGCAAACTCGATCTGAGGTCAGAGAGGGATGGCAGGGGATTATGGGTAAGGGGAGGAGCTTGGAGCTCGGATCTTAGCTGTTTGAAGCTGCTGGCTTGGATCCGATACCCACAGGTTGCTGACAAATGAAGTTTGCCTACTCAGATGGAACGTTATGGTGAGTACATAGCTTCTTTTTATTTGTAATTCTCTTCGTAAATCTCTAATGTTATTACATAATCTAGATACCCTCAGCATCTCACCATAAGGAAGTGCTTCTAAAGTATGTGTAGGATGACAACTATCCCTATGTACAAAGTGCGTGCCCTGATCAAATTTTCTGTGGACAGTAGTATGTAAAGTTATCCCATCTATTATACTTAATTCTGCATCCAAAAAAGGAATGCATTTTCTTACTATTAATCCATCAAATTGTAAATGGAATCTGTTAAAATGTAAAGATTGAACAAATTGTTCAACCAAGTCATCCCCACCCTGTACAATAAAAATCAAATCATCAATGTAATGGAAATATTTAATAACATACTGACAAAATAATTATTATATTGCTAAAGGAAAATTTAGTCCCCCAGATGTTAGAATAAATTTAAATGCACTTACATTAGGAACTTCTTGCTGTAAAAAATGCAAGTCTTGTAAATATGTAATAAATAAGTTTGACTACATTAATAATGTTCCATTTGATACATGGTGCACTTTTACGTGCAATACAAAAGGAGTTATATATGCACATAAATGTCTGTGCAATCTGTTTTTGTATTGGAGAAACTTAAAGGGCCTTTAAGGTCAGAATATTAGAGCATATAAGAGATATAAACAATAAGAAACAAGAAAGTTCTATAGCTACCCATTTTGAATGTTTTCACAACAGTAATAGTGAAGGTTTACAGGGTACTGTTTTAGAGAAAATTAGTGTGTCAGTATTTGATGAATGTTTTTTAAAAAAACGGTTATTGACTAAAGAGTCTTTATACATTTTGAAATTGAATACTCTGTATCTATATGGTCTTAATGAAGAGCTTAATTGGAAATATTTGATTTAATTTTGTAATGAATTAATTGTCTGATTAAACACACTATATAAGGCAAGTCTTTTTGATGTCTTTTTACTCTTTGAATGCTTGTGTGGAGAGCCGAGACGTTAGAGCTGTGTTTTTGTTGAATATTGGTGGAATTGCTGACTGGCTGTCTTCGTTTGCAGTTTGGTTTGTGGTTGTTCCAACTTCCCCAGTTCTGTTTGAGTGCTCCAAGTCGCTTGGCTTGGAAAGTTGATCCCATATTTTTCCTTTGGAAGGGGAATGTTTCTGTATGCCTATCCCCTTCTCTGTCTAGTTCCAAAGATAATGCACAGGGCCATGTGGGACAGGCCAAAATCTTGCTGGTGTCTCACTTTTGGCCCGGGCAGCTCTAGTTTACCCTTCTATTTCATCTGGCCCAGAGGCAGTCATCACATGTTACTTCACAGGATGAGTCTCCTCAAACAAGACAAGGGATTTCTCATTCATCTTCACTTGACACTTGACACTTTGGATGATAGGATTTTGAATCCTTTTAGATTCCACTTTTCTAAGAACGTGTTTTGGGTTTTTCAAGAGGCCAGAATCTCCCTACTGGAAAGTTGTATGTG
Organism: Protopterus annectens; assembly: GCF_019279795.1. NCBI lineage: Eukaryota > Metazoa > Chordata > Ceratodontiformes > Protopteridae > Protopterus > Protopterus annectens. The sequence goes on along the minus strand of NC_056737.1, from coordinate 1,922,995,482 downwards.
ACTAAATGGAAGAGATTTTCTGTTTGGCGTGTCAAGCATGGCCTGGACTCTTCTGTAGATATTCCTATGGTCCTTTCTTATTTGTGAGAGTTGCTCAATTTTAGTTTCACATATTCATGTGTCAAAGGCTATTTGTCAGCCATTTCCCTTGTCTGCCTATGAATCCACCTCTGTCTTTTAATTTTGAAGTCTAACAATTTCTGAAATGTGTCATTCGTATTCAGCTTCCAAGAGAAGCCTATTCATCCCCCTTGAGAAATCGATTCAGCCCTTTTTTGTACCTGCAATTTCCTCTTCCCTACAATATTGCACTTGGAAGACGCGTTGGTGATTCTTTCTTCTGCCAATAGGGTCTCCCTGAACTTCAGGAACTCATGGCACTTCTAGCTTTTTTGACTTTTCACAAGGACAGGGCGTCTCTTCATACCAATCCATTTTTTACACCTATGATGTTAATTATTTGTCCTTGTTGAGTCCATTCATTTTCCTTTTTTCCCCTTTTCCACAGAGTCCTAGTGAGAGGGTTCTTCACACCTTGGATTTACATAAACAGCTCAGCTATTTCCTAGACAAGACAAAGCATTTCAGGAAATCTGTGCAGCTTTTTGTTTCCTTTCATGACAGAAAACTGGGTTTGGCATTATGTAAGCAAACCATCTCCTGGATTTCAAAGGCCATTTCGTTATGCTATTATTTTCATGGCAAGCAGCTTTCTTCTGTCTGTGCTCACTTTACCAGGGTAGTGGCCTCTTCTGATGCATTTTTCAAAGATGTAGACACTAAACCCATCTTGGAAGCTGGTACTTGGGCTTCACATTTTCACCAAACATACTTTCCAGTAGCCTTTGTACACTCCCCAGAGTGAAGAATGCTGCAACAGTGATAAGAAATGATGATGTAGTACAGTTATACAAGATCTTATCACAGTAGATGACTTGCTTCTCCCTGTTGCAGTATTCTGTTACTCCTATTACTTTTCTTATGGCCAGTTGGATCTTTCTTGCATCCTTTTTGCCTCCTCTTCGCCCTGAATATACATTACTGCTTTTCTTTGGAGTTGCTGTGGTTCTTCTGGGGCACTTTATTTCTGAGGATTAGGCACTTGTATATCATGTACGTATATTACAGCTTGCATGTAGCACATTCATCTGACATATGGCACCTGGAAGGTGTAAAGGCTTTGATATGCTAACCAGACATGTGGCTATACTCTGCAGGACATCCACCAAGAGTGAAGAATACTGCAGCAGTAAGCAGTAGGACATCTGCTATGATGGTAAGATCTTGCATAACTGTACAATGTCCTTCCTTATCAAACAGAGTCTGAGCACTCCGTTTAGGGCTCAGGCCTCCTCTGAAGTTACCATTCTAATAGACTTGCTGGTGTGTGCCACCCCAAGTCAGCTGGGGACTCCATCCAGTGTTTTTCTAGTATCTGGACAGGACCAGAGAAGTATGCAAGTTCTATACTTCCCAGAATATTGCATATATCTGGTCTCTGTCTGGAATCGGACACTGGAATGACCTGCCCACATTTCACTCTCCTAAATTGTCATTCTGTGAGGAACCTGTAAAGAAGCTGTGCTTATTTTGCTTTGTTTTTAATGTTAGGTTATGGGTTTACTTGGTATTTCTTTTTGATAGTGAATCTTTTAGTCTTCTACTCAATCTAATAAGTTCTTGTAGCACAGGGGATTTATGGGCTGGGGAGGAGCTTGAGGAGGTTGTTGCTGGTCAGAATGGAAGCTAGAGGTGACCAGTCCAGTGGTTTTCAATTGTTTGGACAGAGACCAGATGCATTTAAATTTCTGTCAGTGCAAGGGCCAGCATTAAGGGACATAGCTTTTCTGCATATGAGCCATCTACACTGCATAACATCCCAACTGAGATGGCTGTTTTCAGGTGCCAGATTTGGCGATTTTTTTTTAAAGAAAATGAAAAATATAAATACTTTAGTGTAGATATCTAGTGCTGTCTTCCCTTCTAGTTGATAATTTAATTTTACTGCCAGGGTGATGCTTTCTGACATTCAGATACAATATCATCTTTGTAGATGTTTACTTTTTGTGTAAACTGTGTTAAGTTTTTTCTAGTCCATCTAGCTCATAACTTCTGTCACCTGGTAATTATGGTTTATTAGTTCCTAAAGGCTTGTGGTATGGCTGCGAACAGTCTGCCATGGACCATTCCACGACTCAGTTAACAAATAAGTAAGCTGTAAAAGGCTCTGCTTGATGATACTTAACTTTGTTGGGTGTGTCAGATTCCTAGGAAACATCTTCAGTTGTGTCACTTGCCTACTACTTCATAATTTTAAATTTTAGTTTCATTACTCATTCTGTCTGTTTACCTCTTCAAATTTTTTGTAACATGCCTGCCTTCAGTCCATTCTTTCATCCGTATGACCGTTTCCTCTCTTTTCTTAATAGCACAATGAGTAATTTGCACAAAAAGTAACCAGTTCCATTGGTGTAGTGGAATGAAGCCGTGATTGTCTTGTGACCCAAATTATAGTAGCAGTTTTGGACAGCAGTTGGAGCTAGTTTAGGGGGAGGAGAAAAATGATGAGCCTTAGCCTCTACTATTTAGTCCACAGTGCAGGCTGGGGTTCACATAGAGTTGCTCATCTTCAAGAGAGCACGGCCAACCGATCATGTGACACAGAGGCATAACAGTGCTTTGTAAAGGTCCATTGCACACCAACCACTGAAATACCAGTGAGCATGCACCAGGAGAGTTAGGATTCTACTTAGAATCCCTGATAATTCTAACAAGTGATATGGCTTTTCCTGTTATACTTGAACCTTGTCCCCACAGAACAAATGATATGTAGGGCTCCTACCCAAAGGGAACAAAGGGAGTTAAAGATTCAATGTCTCGAGGAGGAGCAAAAAAATCATTAGCAAACAAGTCTTAATGCAGTTAAGAATGTCGCTAAAACTGCCTTTATTGCATGGTGTGTAGTGAGTCTACAGTGCCAACTTTTATGGCTACCACATCCTAGCTGCTACTAGCACTACTGTCCATGTATTAGAACAGAATGGCTTAGGTGTACAAGCTCAAAAGTTACACTTTTTATGTAATTTTCCTATCATCAGTGGTTAAGTCTTCAGTTGCACAAGCAAATTGATGCAGGAAGGAGAAGAATATTGTAAGGAAGAAAATCCAGTTTGTCCTCGTTTGCTGATTTTGACCATGTTTGGCTGTTGACTTTACCATGTTAAACCTCCATTCATAATTTCTTTGTCTTTTTGACTAGAACAGTGTCATGTGCAACCACCTGTTGGACTGGATCGCTGTCTATCTCAAGTTAGGAAAGTATTCCTGACATTCTCATTTTGTGGCCACTTCACCCCTCATGTTCAGATCTGTTGCCCTGACAGTGCCATTAATTCATAAAGCATATGTCTTTTCACTTTGCAAATGTATCGCAGGTAGCTGAATGCTTCTGCTGTCAATTGTTTTAGCCTGTATGTACTGAGAAACACCTCTCTTTCATTGTGAGGTTTATAATGCAGTTCCCTAACATTTTCATTCATCTTCCTTTGTACTGTCTGTTTTGTCGTCTACCCCTTCAAATGTATGTTCTACTGAACTGCACATAGTAATAGTGAGGCCTCACTGTAAGGAGAGCTCCCACTTTTTTACCTTGTTTATTACATGTTCAGGGTTCAATTGCTAAGCTTGCAGCCAGCTGACCATCAAGAATCTTGACTGATGTAATTCCATATTGATATTTTCTATTATATGTATTCATATAGAGGGAGGGAGAAAATCTATTATGTTTATATAAATTTACATCTGTGCATGTGTTATACATATAATTGTATATGTATTTGATATATATTTTATAGCCACACATTTGTATTTTATTTATTTATACCCACATACTTTGTGTGTGTATATGGGAGACAGTCAAGTAGTGGAACCCAAAAATAAGCCGGCACAGCTGATAGAAAATTAGCTGATCAAATGTGCTGGCTTTGCACATGTGCGAGACCTCAGTACAATAAGGGAAATTGTCCTTTCTCCATTGTAGTGCAATCTCTGAGGTGGATATATAATTTGCATAGAGGGTGTGGAGGGGGGATGCAAGCAAAAAAAATAGTTACTATTTTTGATTTCAGCAGGGTACATTTCAAGCAGTTGCGCTTGATAAGTTGCCGTTCAATGTTGATAAAGCAATATACACCTGTGTGTGTTTTTATATAATATACAGTGGACATAAAAAGTGTACATACCCCTGTTAAAATTTCAGGTTTTTGTGATATAAAAAAATGAGACCACAATAAATAATTTCAAAACTTTTCCCATATTTAATGTGACCTGTAACCTGCACAATTCAATTGAAAAACAAATCTGTTAGGGGAAAAAATATAAAAAATAAAAAACATACAATAAGCTGGTTGCATAAGTGTGCACACCCTTAAACTAATATTTTGTTGAAGTACCTTTTGATTTAATTACAGCAGTCTTCTTGGGTACACACCTGCCATCAATTAAAGAGACTCTGATTAACCTCAAATAAAGTTCAGCTGTCCTAGTAGGATCTTCCTGGCATTCTCAGTTGCCTGATAAAGCAAAAGCCATGGTTCACAGAGAGCTTACAAAACATCAAAGGAATTTCATTGTTGAAAGGTATCGGTCAGGAGAGGGGTACAAAAAAATTTCCACAGCATTGGATATACCATGGAACACAGTGAAGACAGTCATCAAAAAGTGGAGAAAATATGGGACAACAGTGATGTTGCAAAAAACTGGACATTCCTCCAAAATTGATGAAAAGCCAAGACAAAACTGGTCAAGGAGCCTGCCAAGAGACCTACAGCAACACCGAAGGAGCTGCAGGAATTTCTGGCAAGTACTGGTTGTGTACTACATGTGACAACATTCTCCCATATTCTCCATATGTCTGGACTATTGGGTAGGGTTGCAAGATGGAGGCCTTTTCTTACACAGAAAAACATCCAGGCCCGGCTAAAATTTGCAAAACCGTACATCAAATACATCTCCTAAAAGCATGTGGGAAAATGTGTTATGTTCTGATGAGACCAAGGTTGAACTTTTTGACCACAATTACAAAAGGTACGTTTGGCGCAAAACCAACACTTCGCATCACCAAAAGAACACCATCCCCACAGTGAAGCATGGTGGTGGCAGTACCATGCTTTGGGGTTGCTTTTTTTCAGTTGGAACTGGGGCTTTAGTCAAGGTGGAGGGAATTAAACGGTTCCAAATACCAGTCACTTTTGGCCCAAAACCTTCAGGTGTCTGCTAGAAATCTGAAGATGGAGGAATTATACCTTTCAACATGACCATGACCCCAAGCATACACCCAAATCAACAAAAGGCTAGGCTACACCAGAAGAAAATTCAAGTTTTGGAATGGTCCAGCCAGAGCCCAGACCTAAATCCAATAGAAAATCTGTGGGGTGACCTGAAGAGGGCTGTGCACAAGAGATGTCCTCACAATCTGGCAGATTTGGAGTGCTTTTGCAAGGAAGAGTGGGCAAATATTGCCAAGTCAAGATGTTCCATGCTGATAGACCCCCTACCCAAGAAGACTGAATTCTGTAATTAAATCAAAAGGTGCTTCAACAAAGTATTAGTTCAATGGTGTGCACACTTATGCAACCAGCTTATTGCATGTTTTTTTTTTTTTATATTTTCTTTCCCCTAACACATTTGTTTTTCATTTGAATTGTACATGTTCTAGGTCACATTAAATGTGGAAAAAGTTTTGAAATGATTTATTTGTGGTCTCATTTTTTATATCACAAAAACTGTAATTTTAACAGGGGTATATACACTTTTTATATCCACTGATTTATATATATATATATATATATATATATATAAAAAATTTTTCTATATTGGTCTATGTCAATTCATTGAATTTCTGAAAACTTGAACTTAAACACAAAAATCTGTCTTTACGGTTTTGCAGGGGTGATATGCCTCCCACACCCCCTGCTAATTATACATACCAACTCCAAGATTGCCCTACATTGAGGAAAACAGTAAATTTCCCAATCCTCCCTGTACCTCAATCTCCATTCAAAAATTTTGTGTTTTCAGAAATGTAATCAAATCATCTGATATGAATTTCGAGTAGCTGAAAACTCGAGCAACTGATAGGGATCCATATATATATATATATATATATATATATATATATATATATATATATATATATATATATATATATATATATATATATGTGTGCATGTGTATGGGTCTAATTCCTATGATCGACATTTCATTTGATCGACACTCATTTGACCGAGACCAAAACACCTAAAACCCATCTGATCGAAAATCATAACACTGACACGTGAAATTAAAAGCATTATGCCCTTTTCCCCACTGTAGAGCGATCCAGGAGTTAGTATATATAGTTAAGGTGGTGTGGGGGGCACAGCCCCCCACATGCTTCATACATTTCAAACATGCACATGGATACTTATAACTGAAATGACTAACTCTTTGCAGAAAACAATATTTATCTAAACTGTATGAGGGGCTGCGCCCCCCACAACCTCCCTAACTATATATAGTGACTCCAGAATCGAGCTGCAGTGGGGAAAAGGGCATAATGCTTTTAATTTCATGGGTTAGTGTTATGAATTTCAATCAAATGGATTTTAGGTGTTTGGTTTCGATCAAATGAGTGTTGATTAAATGAACTGTCGATCATATAAAGTAGACCCGTGTGGGTTTTTTTTTTTTTTTTTAATGACAGTCATCTGATGGTAAGTGAAAGCTTTTACCACAATTTTGGAAGGTGTGTATAGTGTAGCATATTTTTTTTAAGTACTCTGTTCCCCATTCTCTTGTTGGGTGCCTCAGTAATGTGTTCTAGGTTTCAACTCTAGCCTTGAGAGGTGTCTTATAAACCACCTCTGTGTAACTTGTAAGAAACAGAAAATAATGACTGCTAATGAAGCCACCTGAAAGGCTCACTTTTTCCATCCCTTTGTGGGGTTTTTTTGTTTTGTTTTTTTGTTTGTAAGTTCTTTCAGATATATTGTTCAAGGCAAAAAATGCAGCATTGTATTCAAAAATGGGTCAGATCAAATAGGTGCAAGGTGGTGCAATGATCTCCAAGAAGCATCTAGATGTGCCCATTAGAATTAGATGGACTGCAGATTGTAGTTTCTCAGCACTGGTAAATGACACACTGATCAAAGTTTACATTTTTGTGTATCCTTGCCCATAGATGTAAATTGATGATAATTTTATTATGATTCAATTATTTGGTGTGTAATTGCATTTTGTCTTTCTAAGTCTCACGATGCTACATTTAATGACGTTAAAGGTGAGGTCATTACGAATGCCATCAGGTGTGTATATCTGTAAACCAGACAGACAGTGTGGTCCAATGTAGTCAAAAGAAGTGGATAGAAAGTGAGGTGCCAGGAGACTACTCATACATTCATGCAGAGAAAGATGTACACTGCAAACATTAAACTGAAGTCAGGAATGAACCCAGAACTAGGAACTGTAAGACAGGAGACTTTTGACTGAGACATTAAGTTGCGATACAATTTGCTCACTTTCATATTTAACCCAGTATTATCATGGCATTTCCCTCTATTTCTGTATGCCTGGAATCCTTCATAATATCTGTGAGCATATCCCAGAGTTTATCTCTTCCTATGCTGTTATCAACAGTATACTTCCCCTATCATGTAACATGATTCACATTTAGAGGATACTGATCTTATTTCCCTTAAACTTTTAACAGTTATGCTCCCAAGCATGTGCAGCAGTTTTGGGTGTCCACTTGACATTTCCCGTTATTTTTCTTTTTTATGGCAAGTTGTCCTAACAAAATCATGTTGCCTCTTTACATACTGTGATGCTGCTATTTTTCCAGCCTGCAACAACTGGAAATGAGCCCTGGCATTGTAGGGGTCCCTCCCACTACCCAATCTCAAAGAAGAGCCCTTTAAATGTGAATCAGAGAATATAATGATTAAACTCTGAGTGAGTGAATGATGGCCTTTCTTTAGTCACTGGAAGGAAGCATAAACAGAATTAGTACCCCCGTGGACTTTTCAGTGTTAATCCATTGACCTTTTCTATGCAGGGGGCAGTTCATTTTCTGTTTTGTCACAATAAAGGCACGTCAGCCATTGGGCTGAAACTTAAAAGTACAAACACATGCTGTTATACAAATAAGTTATACAAATATGTTTTGAAGGAAGAATTCAGTAAGTAAAGAAGCAGCTGCAAAAATATCACTTAGCATTTTTTTCATTTAAACAGTATTTGTTCTTTCCTGCATTTACCTCCTGAACAGCTGTGCATAAAGCTACATAAAATGGTTCTCAGCACAGACATTTACAGTACTTAATCACAATAGCAGTCTGTCTGTTGTAGACATCCTTAGTCTGACATGCGTACTTACTTTTGAATTTCAGCTGTTTGTGTGTAAATGTATTAAAAATATCCCTGTGTGTTATACAATAAGTCTATTTTGTTATTGTTTTATTGGGTAGAAAAGCAATTCATTATCCCACCTTTCTGAAATATTTGATAACACGGTGCTTATCTGCCATCAGTGACTTCTGCGTTTCTGTTAGAGACCCCGCCACTTTGTAGACATGTTTCTCTGAGAGCAAGTCTGCCGCCCCTTTTTGAATGGGTGTACTAGTTTTAGTTATCTGGTGCTTTGGAGGAAATGTTCTTCCGGAAGGTGCAGAACTTATTAGGCTCACATTTTAATGTTTATATGTTTGAAATGTTTATTTTCACCGAGTTACAAAGGCATCATTGTTAAGTATGACGATCACCTTACTTTTTGTCATGCTGTGGGCTTATGCTTGAGTCATGTAGAGAGTTTCTGATTTCATCTTTATCCTTTTGTTGTGAATGACTCTTGGGATGGAGGCAGTGATTTTCATGAACTGTTTGATTTTTTAATTTTTTTTTTTCCTATTTCACCTAAGTGCTGTGCTGAAGTGAGGGACAATTTATAGAATCCAAGCCAAAAGCTAACTTCCTGTTTGGAATCAAGGCACCTCTACACCAGGAATCAATACTGGTTCACATACGTTTACTTCAGGCTACATTAAAGTATTACTGGCAAGAAATGTGACTGCATGGTGCTGCATTTTGGATATTTATCAATAATTTAAAATGCTGATGATGACTTTTACTAAGCACTGACCTCCTTACTACTTAGCCTCACATATTCCTGAAGTCCTCCTCCTGACTGTAGTAAATCCAGACCACATTCTAAGGCCAAAAGGCAGGGCAAGAAATCCTATGTAGTCATTGAGATGTTACAAGTGATTAGGTTTCTACTGTGGTGGGTTAACCTGTCGGTCTTCATTTTAAGAAAATGCTGGGTGTATTATCAATCTTTCATCTGCTTTGTGATTCAGCATATGAAAATGGTGGCAGTATTTTTTCATTGCATTTTGATCTCCCATTCCCCTCCTCGCCCACATCATTTGCTGTATATCCTGTCCCAGTCCCCTCTTCACATAGCTCTCAATCTGTCAGGGAAACTTTTGACAGAATCTGGGAAGTGAGGGGCACTTTTACAATATTAGTACTTTTTAACTTGAGCCATTGACAGAATAAAAGAATGTGAATAAATATACATTTTGTAAAGTAAAAGAAGTCTGTAACTCTAATTATCGTCATTATTTGTGATGTGTAATTCTCTACCTTTTCACCAAAAGTCAAGTTTTAAGAGGAATTAAGAGGGACAAAGCTAAAATTTGAATCAAAATAAGGGACATCCATGAAAATCAGGAACAGCTGAAATATATGCCTGTTCAGTCTCCTTAATAAGTGAAGAGAATGCATGAGAAATGGTACTATCCTGTTGGTAGGAGGGCATTTACTACTTGGACCAGTCCTATTAAACCTAGCCCCTGCACAACTGAAAGTGATATCATTGTGGTTTGTGGACACATGCCTGCCTGTCTGCATCTACAAGTCCCACTGCAGACATTCTGCATTGCTGCTTTCATTTAGCTGACTGATGCTAGAACCCCTGGCCTCCACTGAGGTGGCTGTTGGCCTTGCAAGATTAAAAAATACATATCCTCCTCAATTGAGAAGAGCGTAATCAAGTGGTGATTGCCCACCCACCTTCATAGCTGGCCGTCTGGAACCCAGTCCTTTAGTTAGTCATCACCACCATCACTTCGCTGAAGATATGTGCTCCTCATCTCAACCAGTGTAGCTTGATCTTAAATTAGTATCATTAGCAAAGCAGATTTTACACTCGCTCACAATATCTGAAAATTAGATTGCTGTGGGTTCTGAATCCATATCAGGAACTTTGTTTAATGTTCTACCGCTGTTAGTATATACAGGAAGAGAGGCTACCTCACACCTAAGATATTGCCCCCTGGGTGAAACATTCAGTATGACTTGCATTTCCTTTTTTCTAAAATCCTCCATTTCTTTTTTCCTTATGTAATTTATTCTTCATTGTATGTCTATAAACTGCATCGGTCTTGATATTACAAAGCTTGTGTGAAATTGCTAGACCATTGTATGTCCCTATTCCACTTCCCTACTTGTATAAGTTTACCACCTATCCCTTTTTATGAAGGACTGTTCTTGTTTGAGCAGTTGTGTCCTGCAAAACAACATTAACAGTGACAAATGCCCTTAGGACAAGAAGTATTTCCAAAGTTTCTATTAATACTTGTAGAAAAGATTTATTTGTATCAAAAACATTTTAATATGATATGAATCAACAGAAATAAAACATTCTGTAACAGTGACCTTCCATTTTGTCAAAAATGTGAATTGTAATCCTTTGCACTGGTTGTTGGCGTGGTTTGCCTTGCAAAATCTCCCATTTCCATGAAATGTCTCAATTTTGGCATTTGGAAATGTGGCTTCACAAACCTGTCTTACATTTCACAGTTAACTAAATTCCGTGTTTTATTTTATTTTATATTTGATTGCTGGGTTGATATGACTGGGCAATCAGGTGCCCGTTTTCAGAAGAGACCTGGGGAGAAAAGCTCCACATACATGCCAATCATAAAAATACAAAAATATAACAGCTCCACATACATGATAAAAATACAAATGTCAGAGATGAGTACAAATTAGTAGAGCAAACAGTATATCATGGCATAGTATAATGAGAAGTTAAGAAAGTGTACAATATATAGAGTGTATAGTAGTAAAGCAGAAAATGTGTTTGAGTAAGAAGGCACAGTAATACTATATACAGTTATATACATTCATTTAAAAATACAGTTTGTTGTGGTAGTTTTTTTTTTTTTTTTTTTATGTGTTTGACCTTTGAGTAGTGCCAGAGGAAGATTTATCTGAATGGTGGTAGTAGGGCTAACTTATCAATATTTCTAACAAATCTTGTTAAAAAGTTGCATTATACTGACATTCAAAAAAAAGTATTCATGAGTTTCCTCTCCTAACTACATTATCTGCCAGCATTTTTTATTCAGCACTCAAGCTTTTTTATGCACCGATAGTATCCTGTATTTATTACTGGATATGTTTTCTTCCTTAGCAACATTTCATAAAAATTACTAAAACATTTTGTATGTTTCTAGTCTTTTTCCATCTTTTGACAGCTGTGCATGCATGGCTTGCCTGTTATCGTAATCCATTTCCTGACTGCATTAATTATGTTCAGTTTCTCAAGAACTAAATGTTGCAGGAAATATATTTTCATTCATCCTGCTATGTTGTATTCCACCAGTTTCTAAAATACGAAAAATGCAATCCTTTTTTTTTGTAGTAGTAATGTGTGTGTTTTGTAGTATTGGTGACGAGCAGAAATACTGGTACCTATTAAATTGATACCTGCACGTCTCAAGCACATTACCAGCCTGAAACCAAAAGTGCTAAAACAAAACCAAATAAATATCAAGAATAAAGCAACTGCTCCGTACACAAGCCTCCAATAAAACGCCAATGTTATAACCCAGAAAATAGGAGGCTATGACGGCTGAGACCACAAAAGTTTGTGAATCTAAACAGTCAGTCAGTCACAAGCGTGTACAAGGCAAATGTCACTTAAATCCACCAAAGGTATTGAAAAATAAGCTTTCAAAGACTCAATTTAAAGATGTTTTAAATCCTTTAATACATATAGGCAAGCGCTTTCACCATAAAAGGCTTCCTCAGGCCATTAACAAAAACAAAAAGGGGGGTCATATTTATAGTAATTAATTCATGACCTCACTTCCTTCATTAATAATAACAGATTAAAATCACTTTAAACATTTTATAAATCTATCAAACATTCACAATACACAAATATTAAACAAAACAAGTAAAACTTTAAATGCCTATTTGATATATAAAAACCAATATAAAAACTAGAGTATATCCAACAGTTTATTAATTTCCTAAGTCTTTTTCCTTTTAAAATTGGCCTAATAGGGACTCTATCGTTCAAACCTGGTGGAACATCTGCTCTCAACCTGATTATCCATTTTGTTTCATTCTGTTCCGTTTTATTCCATACATCACCTCTTCTAATAGAAGGTGACTAGATTTGAATAACCAAAAATTTAAAGTGGTGCTCTATAGATGTCTCAAGTATATGCTTGGATAAAGCATTTTTATCAGATTTTATTTTAATACTATATAAATGCTCCCTCACTCTATCTCTTAAACGTCTGTTGGTTTTGCCCACATAAAATGCAGGGCATGCACCACAGGTTGCCAGGTAAACTACATGTTGAGAATTGCAGTTAGCTGAAGGAGAAAATCTATATTGTGCATGACTTACAGGGTGTGTAAAAGATGCTGAAGCATTGATATACAAACAAAAATTACATTTCTGACATGGTCTGGTGGTATTATAACTATATTTATCTTTACCAAGAGTACTTGATTCAATGCGTCCATAACTGCATAACATTCTATGTAGGTTCATCCTATTCTTATATGTAAATCTGGGACCATCTCCTATTATCTTACTAATATCAGGATCCACTCTTAAAATGTCCCAGAATTTCATATAGGCATCTTTAACATCTCCTACATCTTGAGTGTAAAACATACTAATTTGAAGAGATTCTCCATCTTCATATGTTTTCATGGTATTTTTCTCTTCCTTATTTTCCTTCTCTGCAAAATATGGGGAAGCTATACTTAAAGTATCTATTGTAGCCATATTCTGTTCAATCTCCTCTATCGTATATGCCCTTTCAGTTAGTTGCTGTTTCAATTTAACTATCTCTTCTCTATATCCATCATCTGTGGGATTCATTCTTGATGCCCTCATGGCTTGTCCTTTAATGATGTTCCTAAAAATAAACCTGGGGTGCATACTAGATCTATGTAACAGAGAATGTCTGTAACAAGATTTCGTATGCACACCTGTATTAAGCAAGCCAATGGGTAATCTCTCCACATATACATCTAAATATGAAATATATTGTTCTGAGGGTAACATAGTAAACTTTAAATAACTAGTTAAAGAGTTTATTTGTTGAAAAAATTTCATTAATTCTGAATAATCAGATTTCCAAACAAAAAACAAATCATCTACAAAACGGATGTAAAAACATACATTCTGCTTGTAACTGTCCAAATTAAATAACATTTCAGTCTCCCAATCAACCATAACAAGGTTGGCGTAGCTATTGGCACAAGGAGTGCCCATAGCTACGCCATCCCTCTGGTGAAATATCTGATGATCAAAAGTAAAAATATTATAACTTAATACCACATTCATCAATTTACAAATAGTATTCATTTCAGTTTCAGTCAAAATTAGGTGTCTTTTCAAGCATTTTCAAGCACCTATAAATACTCTCTTTTCCTTCTGTATTCAGAGTATTAGTAAAAAGTGATTGCACATCCATTGTTACCGACCAGAACTTGAATGTATCTGGTATATCCTTCATTACTTCATATAACATGGTTAAAAACTGTTTAGTATCTTTTAAAACATGTATATGTTTATCCACAATTGGTCGTAATTTAGTTTCAAGGTATAAAGAGATCGGTTCAGTAACCCAGCCCTGCCCCGCAACAATAGGTCTCATGGGCGGGTTAATATTATCTTTATGTATTTTTGGTAACCCCTGAATACATGGTATCATGGGTTCATCAATAGAGCAAAATTTAAACAAATTATCATCTATCATCCCTAATTGATGGCTATCATTTAGAACCTTAGACACTTCATCAATAATCTTATCAACTTGTACAACATCAATTTCTTGGTAAAACTTCTTATCACTTAGCATATTATTCATATTTAATATATACTGCTCAGTGTCCGTTATAACAATAGGACCTCCTTTATCTGCAGGTCTGATAGCTGTACTCAAATCTTCTCTAAGGTTTTTCAAAGCTATTCTCATATCAGGGTGTAAATTTCCATACCATTTTTTGTTTCTATTCTTTTTATTAACTTCATGTAGTTCTTGCTCCACAAGTTTAGAATAGGCTTCAATCAGTGGGTGCATATTGGGAATGTAGGTACTAGGTTTTTTAAAGGTGTTAAAGCATTTTGTATTACTTTTACCATAGTCTAACTTTAATTGGACATTCCTTGCAAATAATTTTAAGTCCAAAACAGAATCAGTAATTTCACTTTTAACAGAGGGTATGAATGACAATCCTTTTTCTAACAGTAAAGTTTCACTTTTAGTTAATACCCTTTTGGAAATATTCCAAATTAATGTTGTGCTGTTCTCTCCCACATTTTTTTCAACGTGGGTCCTGTAATTTCTTCCTCTGTTAACTGCCTCTTTTGTCTTCCCCTGCTCATGGAGCGATCCCTCCCAACTCTCCGAATCTCGGAAATGGGGAAAGGGGTCATCTCCTTAGAGGGGTTAGTCCCATCTTTATTAAATACTTGTACTTTCTTTCTAACCACCTCATTTTCATTTTTGTTTCCATTCATATAAACTTCTGAGGCTTTAACATTCATTTCAAGAACAGTATTGTCAATTTTATCTATTGATACAGCTTCTGTATCTCCTAAATCAGTCAGTTTAGTTAAATCTACATGATGTATTTCAGCTGTAGTTGTAACCACATTACTGACACCATCGGTAACATTTTCAGAACAGCGGCTAGGTAAAAAATTATTATAATTAACATTGCCTTTTACATCATTTAATACATCAACATGATTCTTATTCTTTTTATAGCCATCATTACCATCATTGCCATTTGCATTTTTATTCCGACCCACATTCAGTTTTCCTTGACCATAATTAGTATAACTGTCCTTGGGCCAAGTGAAGACTTGGCCTCTTTTAAAGTCGATAGTATCCCTTCTTATCTTATTTTGCTTTTGTTCAACCAGTTTTTTCTCAAATAAAAATATGTTATCTAAAAGTTTATAAAACATTTTGTCCAAAACCTGTCTAGGAAATGTCTCATTGATATGTACCTGTTGTTCACGAATCTTATTCCTTAACTGATTCTCTTCAACGGAGAAATAATCATTCATAAGTTGCATATATTGTATATTTGTTTCAATGTTTATTTGCTGCCACTTGTATAGTAATTCGGGGTGTGTCATACCTGTTGTCGGCATTTTTAACACTCGTAATCCCCTATGGATAATTTTCCTAGCGATACACACCTCGAAATGTTGTCTTTGAAGCTGTAACCTTTTCAACTTCATGATATCCATTTCCATTTGTTGTAGCAGTAGCGACAAGCCACTACAGTTAACCTCACTTGAATCTTTGCCGGTCGACTGGTCCGTGACGTAATACTCCAATAACGGATTCTCCGACCCATCTATGCAAGTTTCAAATCTCCTACGCTCTTTTTCTACTTCCGGTTTGTATGGTAACTCAACAGCAATATCAGCCATTGCGCCGGAGCAAAAGATGAGTAAAATGAAAATCAAGAATAAAGCAAATGCTCCGTACGCAAGCCTCCAATAAAACGCCAATGTTATAACCCAGAAAATAGGAGGCTATGATGGCTGAGACCACAAAAGTTTGTGAATCTAAACAAACAGTCAATCACTGACTGCATTAATTATGTTCGGTTTCTCAAGGACTAAATGTTGCAGGAAATATATTTTCATTCATCCTGCCATAGCTGACTGTTGTATTCCACCAGTTTCTAAAATACGAAAAATGCAATCCTTTTTTTTTCTGTAGTAGTAATGTGTGTGTTTTTGTAGTATTGGTGACAAGCAGAAATACTGGTACCTATTAAATCGATGCCTGCACGTCTCAAGCACATTACCAGCCTGAAACCAAAAGTGCTAAAACAAAACCAAATAAAAAATGCATCAAATGGTTTCCTTTCCTGATCAGTGGGAAAAATAAATAGACCACAGATGTTCACATATTGTGTGGATAGTGGTCTTTTTTTGTAACATAATGTGTAGGAGTTAGGATTAGAGTTTGCACGTATGAGTAAGGTGGTAGAGAGGCTTCACACCCAAGATGTGTTGCAAATAGCTGTTGCAGAAATAAATGAAGGTTTGGAATGTTTTGTAAACTTAACTGATGGTTGGACAGTGCTGGATCAGAAACAAGACTAGCAAGACAAGGACTGATGCAGCTGCTGAAGTCATAATATGATACAGAATCCCATTATAATGAGACTCATTACTTTATAACCACATTTTGCATGTCAAGAAGGTTGCCAAGACAGCATTGCACACAGTTAAACATATTGTCTTTGTGGTGGTTCTGACCCTACAAGCTCCATTTGGGTGCTGTGACCCCATAACTCCAGCCTCCTAAGTACACTACTCAGTTGTCACACAAAATTGAAAAAAAAGTAGGAATTAATAACAAAAATAACTTACCTTTTCCCTTCATTCCAGGTAACTCAACCTAGGAGATACTAATTCAGGTCACTGTGTGACTATTGCCCAGTTAGTGCTGTGCATTACTGATACTTTACAATATTTCAGTTATTTGCTGCATGCTAGATGTCAGATAAATGGGACACAGTATTGTGTAGTGGTAGCAGATCTGCTAAACAGATTAAGGCAACATAATTTCAAGTTAAATAAGAACAGTGACTATGGTAAGTGTGAAGCATACAAGTCCTGTTGTATTAGTGACAGAAGCCTGATACTGTAAAGGTCTAAACAGTTGTACACATGCCAAAGCTAGAAAACAAGCAGGCTTTACAAATATTTCAAAAAATGGAGTATGTTTCAAAGTTAGTACCTAATGTTCAAGATGACTCTGCATAAGACAAATTTGTTAGAATGAGGTGTAGCCTGGGAATGATACTCGGAACAGGAAAATTATTTCTTTAAATGTTAAGAAGTTACAGTAGCGAGTCGATTAACTGAACTACTTTGGACCTACGGTAGTTCAGGTAATCAAACTGTTCGGCTAATGAAACATATAATTGAACCGGATAAAAAACTTCTTAAATCTTGTTTTTTCTGCACACAGGAATGCACTTTTCAACCATTCAGTGATTCCAGTGGGCAATAAAGAATATTTTTCACACTCAAGCAGGGTATAAGCTCAAAAAACACGCACAAGCGAATATGTCTAACGTTTACATATTCCGATTTTATGATTTTTTTTTTTCCTACTCGAAAACTTTGGAAGGCTGGGTTTGTATAATTGATGTTTCCAATAGTTAATGTTTGGATAATCGACTCTGTACTGTAGTTAAATTTGAAGTATGAGTAAGTCAGATTTGTTGCAAGTAGATGCCAATCAGAGTAGTGGTATAGGAACTGTAATCATTCAAGGGAGTAGACTGTTTGTGGGTCAAGAGGGTCTACAGATGCACACAACAGATGTGCTCAGACAGAAAAGGAGCTGTTAGCAGTAGGAGGGAACAGAGTACAAAATACTGGAAAGCAGATTCAGAAAATCTTTATATATAATGCATCTCTGAAGCTGCAGAGAATGTTTCACTTTCTAATCATACTTCTGTTGATTAAGTATGGACAAGGCAAGTAACTACATCTAGTTTATACTTCGATTGGAGTATATTTTAGCAATGTCAGTGGCTCAGTGGATAGCACACTCATATTTGGTGCTGGAAGATCAGAAGGCTGCAGGTTCTATTCCGACTCTTGGTGCCTGGATTAATTTTCAAATTGCTGCCATTGCAGTGCAGCATGAGGGTTGCTGCTTTCCTGTGTGTGTTGTCCTTTGGGTAAGACATTAAACTGAGGTTCCAGCTCTTTGAGTTGGTGAAAGTTCAGATGGATGTAAAAGATCCCATGCTACCTATCAAAAGAGTAAGGGAAATTCTCCGATGCCGTGGCCAAATTTCTACTAGTAGTATAAATACCACCGGTTTCCCCTGAAGAGATGTTGCTAGCCTAGTAGAACTTAGCAGATCAACAAAGGATAAATGAATGCTTATCAGAGGAGCATGCAGAACTATTTGAAGAAAATTAGATGTTCTTTGGTTAATATGACATATAGATGAAAAACACACAATCCACTGGTCGGTACAATAAAGGTATATCCTCCAAATGAACCACGCTCCAAAGAATATATCGTACTGGATAATTACTTTAATCAACAAACGGACACCAAAAGCACAACAAACATGGATTAAGCGCGCTTTCGTCTCTACGTACGAGACTTCATCAGAATCAATAAAACCATTAATTAATGCATTTAAATACTTTTTTTGTAAATTAAAAACCTTGGCAACAAATCAAAACAATTATTGCATCAGTTTGAATCACTGTAGAACGCACCTCAAGGGCTACTGTGAACATTCCAAAACTGCTTGAAAATGCATTCATGAAAAAACCTAGTACACAATAAATAATGAATGTATCAAAATTACAGTATAAAATGTGTTAAAAATGCTGAAATGTACTAAATATTAAAATGTTAAAATGTGTAAGGTGCTAAAATATTAAATATATAAATAAATAAAAATACATAAATCTGTGCTGGAAGCCATAAGGTCTGCAAAAAACTTTAAAACTAAAAAACTAATTTGTCAATACTCAAGTGAAAATTTATTTGGGATTTAATGCTGGCTTAATAGAAATATGATCATTCATGCCCACATGGAAGCATGAGTCCAATCTAATCTGCCAAATTAATTCCCTATATTCAAGGAAGGTTTCCCAATCTCCACCCCTCTCCCCTAATTTCACTTCTTCCAAAACCCAGAATTTTATATTAGCATTCTTACATTTTAATGTATGTCTAAACAGAGCATTATTCTCATTCTTTTTGTTAATGTCTCTCATGTGTTCATATATCCGTGCTCTCAGATGTCTTTCAGTTTTCCCCACATAATAGGCCCAGCATGTCCTACAATATGCGAGATACACTACCCCCTTTGTGTAACAGCTGTAGTAACTATTACTCTTTAATCTATACCCAATATAGCCAAGTGCGGGCGAGATACTGACATGCCAGCTAGAAGGCAACTATTTTGAAATACAAAATGTACTTAACTTAAGTGGTACTCAGATGAATGTTGATGTTGTTCAGAATACACCATTTGGAGACCTAGACGATTTAAATAATGGTAGTAATGATATAGTTTTGGATTATTTGGGCAGGGGTAAGTGTTCCATGCATTCCCAGAATAATTTCAATATTTATAACTATACAGACGTGGAGATTACCCCAGCATTTATTGGTCTTTTTACAAAGGGATTTACTTTTTTACCCACAAGGAAGCCTAAGGTTGATGAGATTATACTTGACATTAAATTATTTGTAAGAAAGCTTAATTTAGGGATTTTATTTCAAGATCAACACCCGAGAGAAAAAAAAGAGTATTAAAAAGGAGGAGTACATTTAACCCCCCTCTCCAACAGGATGTTTCCTACTTTGAGGTGTGTACCCTTAACATGGTAAGGGAAGGCTTTAATAGCAGAAAAGCTAAACAAGTCCATAATAATTTATCTGCTGAGGAAATCTGTATTCTTAATCAGTTACAAAGCAATGAGAAGCTTAGAATTATGAAACCTGATAAGGGGGGAGGTGTAGTTCTTATGGACCAATGGGACTACACCAATAGGATGTTAGAGATTTTGAACACGGGAGATAGATACCAAATTGTCTCCAGGAATTAAATTAACATATGCAACAGGAAAATAGATCTTATACTGGAGGATAACCTTATGCAAGGTTTAATTGATTTAGATCTATATGATTTTTTGAGGGTCCCAAAACCGATTATTCCTGAGATATTTGGGATCCCAAAAATACATAAACAAGTTGATAATCCCCCTTTGAGGCCCATTGTCACATCTCAGGGCTCAAAAACTCAAACCTTAGCTATATATGTGGACACTAAGACAAAATATTTTTACCTGGGTTACCCACATATTTTAATAGACTCTTGGGACTTTTTAGAAAAGTTTAATGCTATACCTTACCACGACGATTACTCTCTTGTAACAATAGATGTCAAGGATCTTTTTTCCGTTATACCCCACACTATATAGGCCTTGAATGGTTTGAACAGATGTTGGCAGAATTTAATATTCTTAATGGTGATGAATTTAGACTTGTCCTTGAAAATATGGAATTGGTTTTGAAAAATTATTTAATATATTTTCAGGGGGACATTTATCACCAGCTTGACGGGGTGGCAATGGGTTCGGCCTGTGCCCCAATTTACGCCAACATTATTATGCTTTTTTGGGAACTCAATTATGTGTTCAAATCATCCTTTAAACAACATATTAAGTATTTTCATTTTTTGGATGATATTTTTATTGTTTGGGATGGTTTGGACACACAGATTGGTGAATTTATTGAATATTTGAGTGGTACTACTACATTTCTCCAGTTCACCTTTCAACATACTAAAGATGAAGTAAATTATTTGGATGTTAAGATAAGTAAGGATAAATTTAATAGAAGCTATAAGTCTAGGATTTATAGGAAAAGTTGTTTTTCGAATTCATACGTCCATTTTCAGAGTGATCATCCATTATTTTTGAAAAAGAATGTAGTGAAGGGTCAAATGATCAGGGTTTCAAGAATGACCAGTGACTTTAAGGAATTTATGGAAGAGATGGAAGTAGTCCAAGAACTATTCAAAGAGAGAGGATATCCCAGTAAATTAATTGAGACCATAAAAAAGGAAGTTGTAAAGAAACGTGAATTAAAATATTGTCCACTTTTAACATTTAATGGTGAAATGAGTATTTTAACCACTGGGAGTGAGACATTAGTTGGTATGGACTCATTAGTGGACAATGGGGATATGAGGACTGGTCCGGAACTACCCCGTTTGACTTTAACCTATTATACTGACATAGGATGGTTGCAAAAGGGTATCAATGAGGTTTGGAACATCTTTAGGAGAATGGCCAGTAGACCATCAATTTTTCAACAACCCCTAAGGTTTGGTTACAGGAAGAACAACAATCTTAAAAAGATTTTTGAAAGAAAGAAGGTTTTAAATGGTGGGGGGGGGAGCACAAACTAAGACAGGTACCCATAAGTGCGGTAGGTGCGCACAATGTCCATTTCTATCAGGTGAAAAGGATCTCTGGATACAAAGTATTGGGTATAGATTAAAGAGTAATAGTTACTACAGCTGTTACACAAAGGGGGTAGTGTATCTCGCATATTGTAGGACATGCTGGGCCTATTATGTGGGGAAAACTGAAAGACATCTGAGAGCACGGATATATGAACACATGAGAGACATTAACAAAAAGAATGAGATTAATGCTCTGTTTAGACATGCATTAAAATGTAAGAATGCTAATGTAAAATTCTGGGTTTTGGAAGAAGTGAAATTAGGGGAGAGGGGTGGAGATTGGGAAACCTTCCTTGAATATAGGGAATTAATTTGGCAGATTAGATTGGACTCATGCTCCCATGTGGGCATGAATGATCATATTTCTGTTATGCCAGCACTGAAATTACTGGCATTAAATCCCAAATAAATTTTCACTTGAGTATTGACAAATTAGTTTTTTAGTTTTAAAGTTTTTTGTAGACCTTATGGCTTCCAGCACAGATTTATGTATTTTTAGTTATTTATATATTTAATATTTAATATTTTAGTACCTTACATATTTTAACATTTTAATATTTGGTACATTTCAGCATTTTTAACACATTTTATATTGTAATTTTGATACATTCATTGTTTATTGTGTACTAGCTTTTTTCATGAATGCATTTTCAAGCAGTTTTGGAATGTTCACAGTAGCCCTTTAGGTGCGTTCTACAGTGATTTGAACTGATGCAATAATTGTTTTGATTTGTTGCCAAGGTTTTTAATTTACAAAAAAAGTATTTAAATGCATTAATTAATGGTTTTATTGATTCTGATGAAGTCTCGTACGTAGAGACGAAAGCGCGCTTAATCCATGTTTGTTGTGCTTTTGGTGTCCGTTTGTTGATTAAAGTAATTATCCAGTACGATATATTCTTTGGAGCGTGGTTCATTTGGAGGATATACCTTTATTGTACCGACCAGCGGATAGTGTGTTTTTCATCTATTTGTTTTTGGGAGTTACGTGGTGTGTGTAATATGACATATACCAATGATAAAAGAAAAAGCGAAAAAATTAAAGAAATGTACTGATTCTTAAAAAATGGAGGTACTGAAAGATGTTGACCAAGACAGGCTAGCCTGAACAAAGTCATTATAAAGAAACAACATTTAATGTTATTTTTCAAAGAAGTGGAAAACGTTTTGTCCTGTTTTTTATAGTTAGAACTGACAATATAAGATAATAGTTCCCAGTCAGATGAGAATATGGCTGGATAGGGGAATATATGGATTTAGTTTAACTGGAGTAGTAGTTTGATGCACAGGGGTCAGTTTCAGCTACCACAATAATTTCAAATAAAAAATAGCACTTCATTTCTTGCCGCTTTTAATGTGTAACCACCATGACAATGCAAAGTGATCTTTTAGGCTCAACATTCTGAGCATCAGTCAACTATCTGATGACAAACAGTAGGCCTCCCTCCCATATTGCACATTGCATGATTGTGTAAATACTAGTAATGCATACTAGTTACACACATAATGTAACTGTGTACATTTTACAGTATGACAAATACTCTTGTACATTTTCCAGTGCAGAGTATATCTATGATTTATTTGCAGTGAACATGCCTTTGTGAAAAAAATGCAGACATACAAATGGTGGACCAGAAGCGTGGCGAAGGAGGGCAAGCCTCCCTGAGCACAAGGTGTTGGGAGTATGATTGTGATGTTTCTGCATTTTTTTTTTCTTCATATTCATTCCTGTGTGCTGGTAGAGAAAAGCAGTTCAACACTTCTTGTGTGATGAGTTGTCATAGCAAGCAGATTGCTACAAATGTAGTGAATTGGATTATTACAGTTTAAAACTTCTTTTCTGCTGTTTAGCTGAAAAGCTGAGGTGGCTGGCCACCAGACTGGGGACAAGTAGCAGGTGCTAGATGAGCCAGCTATGGCAATGTAGTAAACAATATCATACTGAAGTGGGAAAAGACAAGATGAAAGTAGAAGCAAAAAATGTAAATTAGAACATGAGAGTTACTGTAGGAGGAAAGAGCGGTGAAGTAAAAACGTGCAGATTAGGGTAAGTATTTGGGGAGAGATGGAAAGATGAGATTTGTTTTTAGGAGCGTTTTCAGTTTGTATCTGAAATTAGGAATGGAGTTAGAGGACCAAATATCTGAAGGGAATTTGCCTAAAATGTTGGGGCTTAAAATGGAGAAGGGTACATTCAGACTCGGAGTGAGTTGAGGGGTCTTTGTAGAAGAAATGCATTGTCAGATTATCTTCTTAAGATGTATGGTGCAATCTCTGGAGTAATTTGGAAGCTGTTGAGTATTATAGTGAGGATAAGGTTTTTATTTTAAGTGTCTGCTGGTTATGTGTGGATGCATATTGATGCTTGTACTTGGGAGAGAAGAGAATAAATATTCAAATTTGAGGAAATATCATCCAGGAAATCTGTAAGGTTTTGTGTTCAGGAATATAAAGTACGGGATAGTGCATAATCTAGTTTAGGTTGCAAATACATGAGAGAGTGATATTTTTATTGCAGTACCAAACAGTGATCTGTGATTTTTTTTAAACAAACACCTTTATTGAGTTATTACTTATGTATGAAAAACTATTGACATACTGTCAGTTGCAAACATTGTACAACACTTGTAATCTAGTCAGTTATTGTCAAACATTATATGGCTCATTCAATTCATGCCTTCCCTTAAACCTCATTCCTCTTCCAAAATGTTATTCTGCATGTGTTATTCCCACAATTTCTATGTAATTTTTTCTTAACCTTTTCTAAAGATCCCACTTCTGGTAGTCTGTCAACCCATTACACTCCAGTTGGCATAGAAAATGTGGGGTAGGGTAGATTCAAAGATAGTTGAGGAGTAACAAGTTTAATGTAGTAGTTAAGAAATAAAAAGGGGAGGGGAATGAAGATGTAGTACAGGGTAAGATAGGTCTCAAAATAATGACTTTAGTTTTTTTCCCATTTAGGAAGAAGGTGTTTTATTGCATAGCTATTTTGTGGGTCAGACAAGTTCATACTGAAGTTTATCTTTAACAAATGAGAAAGGAGGCTCTTGTAACACATCAGTGTAGTACAGGATAACATAATTATGTTTTAAGTTAGCAGGGCGAGGGCGAGAGAATGATAATAAATACATGGGGGGCCCCAAACTGATCTTTGTATGTATGAGAATAGTAAGAGGCCATAAATAAACTTTACAACAGAAGGAGGAAACTCCTGCAAGATAGAACAAAATCCCAAAATAAGAAGACATCTCTGATTAACATCAGTAAAAAACTGCACTCCCTCATTAAATCATCCAAGGCCAACTTCGAAAGAAAAATAGCCAATGACTCTAAGGATAACCACAAGGCCTTCTTTAACTATGTCAAGAGTCTAGGGGTAAACTCTCAGATATGCTCCGAGCTAGTGCATAATGGCCATGAATACACTGAACCAACCGACATTGCCAACATCCGGGCTGACAAGTTCAGTGCAAACTTCACCCCCCCCCCAATCTCCACCACCAAGGGGGCTAGCACCCATCCCAGAAGAATGTGGCACTCCAGATATCTCAGACACACAAGTAAAGACAGCCCTTGCAAAGGCCAAAAACACAGCATCAGTGGGAACAGATGCTATCCCAGGTTGCATCTTACACGAGCTTCAAAATGAACTAATCCCCCATCTCAAATCACTATTCAAACTCAGCCTCTCTACAGGCTATGTACCCAAAGAATGTCGTACAGCAACAGTCATACCACTCCACAAAGGTGGTGCCACAACTGACCCTTGGAACTATCGCTCTATAAGCTTGACTAGCCATGGAACCCATTATCATGGAGCTCATTAACATGGACATTGGTAACCTCCAGACACTGGACCCCACCCAATTCGGCTTTGTTAAAGGCAGATCTTGCCTCCTGAACTTGGTCAACTTCTTCGAAACAGTCACCCAGGCCATAGATGAAGGAAAGGTGGTCCACACAGCTTATCTGGACCTCGCTAAGGCGTTCAACACCATCCCACACTCAGGAATCATAGACAAACTCACCAGCTTAAATATCAATCCCCATGTCACGAGATGGGTTGCCATTTGGCTCTCAGACAGAACCCACACGATAAGAGTGGCAGGCGTCTGACTCTAAACCAGTCACAAGCGGAGTCCCACAGGGCTCAGTCCTGGGACCCCTCCTGTTCGGTATATATTTCTCCGAAGTACAGGCAAAGGCAGAGGGACTGTGGCTAACCAAGTTTGCAGATGACTGTAAATTGGGTGCAATAATTGACTCTACAGCTGACACAGACATCCTGCAAAAGGGTCTCTCAGAGACAAACACCTGGTGTCAAAGTCACGGCCTCAAGCTAAATGCCAAAAAATGCATAGTAATCCCATTTGGGAAAAACAGAGTACCTACAAACTACCATATAGATGGGAATCCACTAAGTACAGAAGAAGTAATTAGGGACCTGGGTGCCCAAGTAGATAGCATGCTCTCCTTTGATAACCACATAGCCAAAACGGTCAGGAAATCCTTCTATGTGGCACACCTGATCACAAAGGGTTTCTCATCCAGATCCAAGGAGGTGATTGTGCCCCTTTACTCCTCACTCATTAGGCCCATAATAGAGTACAATGCCCCATTTGGGATGTACCTCACTAGACACCTGCAACAACTAGAAAGACCACAGAAGTACCTCACTAAGAGGATTAAGGGCCTTAAACAATTACCCTATGAAGCACGAATAAAAAGGCTCCAGCTCTTCTCGGTCACTTACCGTCTGCTCAGAGGTGACCTATGCCTGACCTATAGGGCCATGTCAAACCCTAAACTAATGGACGTGCTTCACCTCAAAAAAAACGAGATCCCTCAGAACCACTCATTCTGGTGACTTGAACCTATGTACAACAATAAACAGGACATGCTGGAGGGATAGATTCCTGTCCCAGCGACTCCCCTCACTCTAGAATAGAATCCCAATCCATATTCGACAGAGCTCCTCTTTGACCCTCTTCAAGAGAAATCTTGATGAGTGGATGGGTAATCATAAGTTCTACCCTGGGATCACTTCAGGAGCCCTGTTAACAGACGCCCAGGTTACTAATCTAATGGGGAGGCGAAAGCCATCACTCTGTGGCTAGGCTTATAAATGCCCATGGGCAGATAGCCTAGTACTTACCTATGAACCTAAGAAAAGACCAAGACGCATCCCTCTCAACTGTCCAGATTTTCGCAGAATGTTCAGATTTTTGCCTCATATTTTTGGTGTGTTCTCATAAAAGTTGTGGATTTCTGGAAAATAACTGGGATAATCAGAACATTGAAGTCGCTAAATAATGACAAACATTTGAGCTTCCGACTTCAAATCCTTCAGAAAATGCATGTTAACGCAAACCCTGTTATGCTATCAACTTTGAGTTTATAAGAGCAATATTTAAAATCTGCCCCTATTTTTGGGCCTTTTCCCCCATTATGTCAGGTTTTGTCCAGATTTCTAACACTAAGAGGTTGGGAGATATGCAAGGCTTTCTCAGCTCAAGTAGAGCATGGTAGTACAAACCTGTCATATCTGTAGTTCATACCATAGCAATATTCCATCAGAAGAGATGCTGAATGGTCATGCAGTAACTGAAGAGCATCTTTATTCATCCAGTGGACAGTGTTTAGGGTTATAGTAATTTATTTCAGTAGTACCATCATGGAGATGGGGGTCAAAAGCCTTGGCCATTTCAAGACTAAGCATTGTCCACAGCCTCTGTAACCTTTTAAAGAAGCTTATTAGAGGCAGGTCAAGCCCTTTCCTTAGCAAAACCAAACTGATTGTGGTCTAGATCAGTTACCTCTGTCCACTTAAATGTGTTCTGCTATGTGTTCCATTGGCTTTGCATGTAAGGCTGGTGAGACTAATGACCTATGATTTCCCTGGTCTTGAGTAGGGCTACCCTTTTTAGGGATATGTAGTCTTATCCCATTCAAGTATTTAGCCCTTGACAGGAATTCTAAGATTTGTTGCAAGTTGATTTCTGGGAAAACAAAATTTTCAGAGACAGTGGGTCAAAGGTGCAGGTAGGTGAGGAAATGTTGGTACTGAATTTGTGTTTTAATATATTGTGTATATCCTTCGAATCTAAATGTGTGATGATATTATGGATGCATTCTGTGGTGGTATTTGATATTTTCTTGATTTCCAGACATAACTGACGAAGACGTTCTAGTTTTCTTTGGTATCTGTAACAACCTTAAGTTCATACATGGCTTTACATTTTCTAGTAATATTAACTTATTTGCTGACATGTTTCATGACATCTTGTAACTTTTTTTATTTTCCTTCTTGCATAAGTTTATTTAATACATGAGTCCCACCTGAGTATTATATTCCAGAATTTATCATTATATTTAAGGCAGATAGTTAATGTAGTCTCTATGCAGCTATTAAGTTGCTGCAAAAAGTCAGAAGTGAATGTGGTAGCACTCTCAGCTGGTCCATTTGTGTTCAGTTGGAAATTTTACCTGTAAGTTTGTCCAGGAGAAGTTACTAAAAACTGATGTTCATTTTCATCACTGCTGAAGTAGCCTTAGCTATATGGGTTATATCCTGTCTAGGATGTAACAACCAGCTTCTGAAGCTTCAGGCTCCTTTCACTCAACCAAACTGTCAGCTTGAGCTAAGCTGACTAAAAGCTAAGTTTCAACATCAAGCCCGTTAGAGCTTTACTGATGCCAAAGTGTATGTTTCTCTGAAGCTTTTGAAGATTGAAAGTCTGCTTTGGCTGTTACTTATGGGCAGAAACTTCCCTGTGGGGGGAGAAGAAACTTCCATTGAATATTTTTGTTGATTAGTAATACTTTTCTCTGCTGGAATGTGTTTTAATAAAGTTATTTTAAAGCTAGGAATTTCGGTTCTACTCTTTCTGATAAGGATGAGAAGATCATTGATAAGTATGGGGGTAGTGTATGCTTCTGCAACTTTGATTTTAAGAATTTTGAATGGCCAGGCCAATATGTTAATGGTTGTCCTGACTAATTGTGAAAATATTTGGAATGTTTTATCTACATTTTTTCTTGCAAGGAGCAATATGCTTTAAATTTAATTTATTCTGTTGTTCAAGTCACTTCTCGTATGCATGTGTGCATGGCTGTTGATACTTCTTCGAGGGCTATGGCCACTGGTACCATTTTAAGGAGGTTTGCATGGCTGCATTTACAGAATCTTCCAGATGATAAGCGATTATAAATTCTCCTTTGGAAAAAGATTTAGTTTTTGGTCCCACTGCTGCAGAAAGTGTGATGAAAGGAATAAGTTGATACACGGACTCTCATAAGTTTTTTCAGTTCCTCTTTTCTAAGTTTTCCAAGGGATTCTCTAACTCCTTATCCAATTTTGTAAGAAAATAAGCAGCCTCAACAAGTTACAGGCAAATGGATGTTTCAGAAGAAATGACAAGAGGGTTGCAAGAAGAATTTTGGAAACTCCTGAAACCAAGGACAGTCCAATAAGTCAGAATGGCTATGAGACATTGTTCCCCCTTCCACCCTGGCCGACCTTTTTTTTTTCTTCCAGAAAGTCTGAATCTCCACTTTTCTCTTTGACAGTAGGTAGTTTCAGACAAATGTGTTCTGAAGGTCATTTGTCAAGGTTGCAGACAGCAGTGGAAGGAAATTCCTCCTTTCCCTGGGGTAATTCCTCATCTTCTAGACCAGACTTTTTTGTTTCCACCTGTCCATCACATGCTGTCCCAGGGAGTGGTAGAAGCAGCTCCTCCTTGGAAAGCGGTTTTATTCAAGGATGTTTTTTGTGCCAAAGAAAGGAAATGATTGGAGACTAATTCTGGATCTTTTTCTTATAAGTTTGTAGGTGTGGACTAGGCTATGGACCACTAGGGCCTTTTTAAGCCTAGCCATACATCCCAAATCTCTGACAAGTTCTGGTACCCATGATAAGTGTAATCACAGGCTTGGAGATGAACCATTTGCAAGGATGTCTGTGTCTATTAGAGACTTAGGTGTCAAACCAAGGATGAATTTACTATTCTCCATCCAGCTGTCCAGGTTACACCAGTTGGGTTAGGGAGGAACTCTGCTTCACATAGATGGGAGAGACTATTCCAGAGAAGGGACAGTCTCTGGGATACATACCTGTCTCTCCAGCAAGTCCTGCTTATATGACAGGCAATGTTTAAATCTATTAAGAGTAATTCTGGTGTTCATTTTGTGGATTTTCAGGTGGTCTATCAGGGTTGGGGTTTGACAAAAACTTGTATGCCAGGCATAGCTCTTCCCTCTAGATCCTGTAGGAGACAGAATACAGAGATAGGGTTTTGAGGTGGTCTGCATAGGACATGTTCCTAATGCCCTGTATTCTTGTAGTGAAGAACCTGTGTGGAGATTCCAGTTGTTGGATGTGGCTGGTTAGGTACATACCAAAGGGGACATTGTACTAAATGATCTGATGAATACTGAATGTAGAAGAACAATGACCTCCTTAGATCTGGATGCCATACCTTTGTTTATAAGTTGCACAACATAGAAGGATTTTCTCAGTATCGTACAAACATAATGGTGAAAGGCTAGATTACTGTCTGTATCCCCAAGTCCCTGACTACTGGGTCGACTCTTAGGTGTGTGTTGTCAATATGTTTGTTACCAGGGGTGGATGACTTTGACAGACACTGTTATGCATTTCTTAACAACTAGTTTAGTTTTAGTCCAAGGCT
The DNA here is from genome assembly GCF_019279795.1 of Protopterus annectens. Taxonomy (NCBI): domain Eukaryota; kingdom Metazoa; phylum Chordata; order Ceratodontiformes; family Protopteridae; genus Protopterus; species Protopterus annectens. Next base: position 1,922,965,384 of record NC_056737.1, on the reverse strand, counting down.
CTGCCATAAGTTAATTGTCTGTGTCAGCCCTTTCTTGACAACATTAGTGTCAGTGGGAGATTCTGTGACTGCTCCTTATTTGCAAACTTCTGCACATTTGGTCATCCAGAGGACCTTAACATTGGCCTTCAGATAAGTAAATGCCAAAAAGGAGCAGTCCCAGGACTGATCCCTGAGGGGCTTTACTTGTGACTGGCCTTTTTGTAGAGGTGGACTTCCCAAATCTAACTTCCTGGGTCCTGTGAGCCAGCTAGTTATCTTCTGGGTGACATAAAGGTTTATACATAGTCTCCTGAGTTTATCAACAATGCCCAAGTGGGGTATTGTGTCAAATGCTTTGACCAGGTCCAGGTAGGTAGTGTGAACCATTTTGCCCTCATCCATTGCTTTGGTAACTTTCATAAGGAAATCCACCAGCTTAAGTAGGCATGACCTACCCTTGACAAAACCAAATTGGGTTGGGTTCAGTGTCTGGGGGTTTCCTATGTCATTATTAATCATTTTCCATGATCATTCTTCTCATGGCTTTGCATAAGAGATTAATGAGACATATGTGTCTGTAGATGGCCCACCTGTGTGCTTAGGGATAACTGTTGCTGCCCTCCATTCATGAGGCGTGAAGCCTGTTTGGAGGGTACAGTTAAATAGCAAGTTCAGAGATCAAGATAGGACATGTTTCACGCTATTTAGAAGGCATCCTGGGATATTGTCTGTACCCATTAATGCAGTGCCATTGGCATTAGAGAGAGCATTGAGGACTTGTTCCCTAGTGATAGTAGGAACAATTGTACTTGATGGTGTTTCCTGAGGGGAGGTTGAGGAGGAGAGAGGGGTAAATTTTTCTGCCAGTAGGCTTGCTCTGTCTTCTGGTTTCAGTGTAGGTGACTCAATTAACAGTGAGGTCTGTGCTCAATTGTGTATTACCTTTGAGGTTGCATAAATAGCTAAATATGCCTTGTGGTTGTCCTTTGCCTGGGAAGCCACATTTACCTCAAATTCACTTTGGTAGACTTTATCCTCTGAGTTTAGTTTCATAAGAATGAGAGTGATTTTATCCTGCCCTGTGCTACACCACCTAATTTTTCCCATGGTTTTCTTCCTTCTGCTATACAGCCTATTGAAACTGTGATTCCACCTGTTTATGATCTTGCCCATATTCAAAATGATATTTCGCAGCTTATCTTTTCTTATTCATTTAACTTTCCTTGTAACATTAGATTTAAAAGATACTTATCACATTCCTATTTATCCAGACTTCAGGAATTTCATAAAGTTTTGTGTGTCTGGATCACATTATCAATTCTCTGCCTTACCCATTGGGCTATCCACTGCACCAAGAGTATTCACAAAGTGTCTAGCTCTAGTTATATAGCTCATTGCAGACTACAGGGTTATCCACATGTTACATATTTAGATGACTTGCTTAGCTTTGCAGAGTCTTTCACAGTGTTTGGAATCTCTCTTGGGCGAGACGTCTCTTACACAAGCTGGGATTCCAAAAGAAAATTCAAAAGTATCTAGATCTATTTCTAGGGTTTAAACTTTAGACTTTGGTCACTGTGAGGGAATATTTCAGGATATTGGGTCTCATAGATTCTATGATTCTCATGATATCCCTGGAAGGACTCCATATGAGGAAAATACAGTGGTATCTGAAGTCTCTCTTGTGCCAGCACCAACACCTCTTGTCTTTTCAGATCCCAGTGTTGGGAGTTTGTCAGAAGGGAAATCACTTGGTGGAGACAACAGATCTCCCTAAATCCAGGTCTTTCATTTTACCTCCCTGTTCGAGAGCAGTCCCCATAGATTCCTCAACCTTTGCTTTGGGGAGTAGTTTCTGGAGTGATAAAAGTACAAGGTGTGTGGGACACCAAGGACACATTCAAGCACATAAATATAAAAGAGATGTTTGCCCTGATCAAGGCATGCAACTCTCTGAATCACCTTTGGTCTCCAAGACTCCCAAGACCTCTTCAAGTTGTTAGTACTACAGAGGTGTGGTACATCAACAAGGAAGGGGGATTCATGTCTTCTACAGACTAGCCATGTTAGCTTTGGATATAGCTTCACAGCATAGTCTCACTCTACAGGCAACCTACATTCTGTGAGCAAAATTGTGTAGCAGATGAGTGAGCAAGACAAAGGCAAACCCTTGCAAATTGAAACTAGATCAAGGAGTCCTCCAAGATTTAATCCATCTGTGAGGAGTTCCTCAAGTGGACCTCTTTGCTTCTTCTCTGAACAATCAGCTGGCAAGATTCTGTTCCAGAACTCCATGCAAGTAGATCTGGACAGGAATGTTCCTGTTTGCTTTTCCAGCATTTCCACTAATATCCAAGGTACTTCTGAAGATTCATAAGGAATCCTCCAAGATCATTGTGGTGACTCCCTTCAGGCCCAAGCAACCACACTTTTCCTTTCTTTTGGAAATGGCTAGGATCATTTCCTGTAAGCTCCCTCACAGACTGGATCCACTCACACAAGAACAGGAGTGTTTGATATTCCCCAATACCAATCTGTTTCAATTTACTGCCTGGATGGTAAGGTCTTAATTCCCTGTAGGCACCTGTTTACTGAGGAAGTGCATTAGGTCTAATGGAGGTAAGAAAGCCTGTTAATAAAAAGTCATATATGAGCAAATGGAAACAATTTTTTATGGTATCAACAACATAAACAGCACCTAGGGCTGGGTTAATTCTCTGGTTTTACAATATTTGTGTGAGGAGTTATCCTATGGCCTTTCTTATTTCTCTGTCAAGGTTCATTTATTGGCCATTTCAGCATGTCTGCCCACCGATTCTCCATTTTCAATGCATTCCCATGTCGAAAATGTTTTTAAAAGGGGTTTTGCATAAGAGGCTTCCAGGAAAATTGGTGGGCCCTCTTTGGGATCTTAATTTTGTGTTAGGGAAGCTAACACTTGCTCCATTTATACCCTCTTATTTGGCTAACTTGAGATTCTTACATGGAAAACAGTTTTATTGATTACCCCGACCTCTGCAAGAAGGGTATCTGAGTTGCAAGCTCTTAATAGTGAGTCACCCGTATCTCATTTTCCACAGGGACAGGATTTATTTGGGAACTAATCCTTTTATGCCTAAAGTGGTATCCAAGTTTACTTTAATACAACCTATCGATCTCCCCGGTTTTTTTTTTGAATCCCAAAAATGAAGGAGAGAGGATACTCCATACCTTGGATGTCCACTGACAACTCGGGTACTACCCTGACAGAATTAAATCTTTCAGATCTGTGTATCAGTTGCTCCCTTCTTGTGAAGGCAAGAAGGGGCAACCTGTCTCAAAACAGTCTATTTCCACATGGTTGTCTGCTCAATACAATTCCAGGCAGGGTCAAGGCCCCACTCTACTAAGATCATGGCTTCATCTATGGCGTTTTGGAAAGGGTTGGATTCTAGACATATTCTGGAATCTGCTGTTTGGTCCCCTATAAGCACTATAAGCTTGATTCCTTCTCTAGGTCTAGATCAGGCATTGCAAGGACCATTCTCCAGGTGCTCCTGGACTCTTCTCCTTCCACCTCCCAAATGTAGTAAGCTGGGATAATCTACTTGTGTAGCTGAAGCTACTACAGACATGAATATGATGAACATAATACAGTTGTGTAAGTAAACTTACAGTAACAGTAGATGTTTAAATGAGCACAGCTGAAATAACTGCTCCCTCCCTCCACCCCCTTGTTTTTTGGTGTGTTGTTTATGCCAGGATGTGGTTATTTTCTGTCCTTCCTAGCATTCTCCTTTCAGGGCACATCTTCTCTCTCTCTCTCTCGACGGGAAGTCTGTGCTGCGAAGCTCGAGCTGCCAGAAAATTTGGGTATGTGGAAGGTGCCATGAAGCTTTGGAAGCTGGTCGGCTGTTATATCCTTGACAAAATGTAACCCATAGAGCTATGTCTACTGCAGCAGTGATCATTCGAACATCTACTGTTATGTTAAATTTTACTTGCACAGCTGCACTTTTCATTTGTTGCTGGGTTGTTAGCACTAGGCCTGACAGAGAAGATGACTAACTTATCAGATTTAACCTGGAATGAGCACATGTAGGGCAGAGTAAAGCCAGGGGCTAAGTTGATAAGGGCAGGTCAAGGATATAAAAAAAAAAAGCCTTATTTTCTTTCACATTTCATTTTCTTTCCCTTCCTCATTGTGTGTATACTGCAGTTAACCTGTTTTTAGAGGTTTACTGTTGACTTTAAAAAAAAAAAAAAAATCTCTGCATGCCTTTGGTTCTCCCATGTTATTGATGTTGTTTCTCGTTCAGTTTTTGTTTCGTCTCTATATACATTTTTTAAATGCTTCGTCCATTTCTGTTTCATAGATGTAATTTGTATTTTATCTGTTTTCCATTTCCCCTTTCATCATTTGATTTAGCTTCCACTTTGCTTATTTCTGTTGTGAGCAGCCTGCAGAAGAATAAGCCTGGGAACAAAATATCTTTGGCAGGTGTTCCATATCACTTTGCAAGCTACATTTATGCGTTCATTTTTTTTCTAAAAATATTTTTATTTTGTTTTCATTATAAACGTATGCAAATGTACATGTAACACAATAAAAAAACTATTGACAATATTTGCATTCATCCATGATAAACAATCATTTTTCCATGAGAAGTTATTAGTAATTTGTTCAAAAGGTTTTCCAGTTTTTGCCAAGCTATTTTTTGAGTAATGTTATGAGTTCTGTAACAAATGGTTTGCAGTTCTTTTTTACAAACAACTTTTGCTAAATTAATAAAATCTTTAAACATCAAATCTTGTTTACTTTTCCAGTTCAAAATAATAACTTTTCTGGCAATTGCAAGAATTGACCAGAGTAACTGAATCTGAGATTTAGGTATAGAGACATTGAATAGGATTAATGAGTTAGAAATATAACAGTTTGCCAGACCATAAAGCATTTACAAAATATCTAAAGTCTTTCCAGTACTGAACAACATTTTTACATTCAATGAACATGTGAACCCAGTTGGCCTCTAGTAATTCATCACATTTCCAACATTTACTTTCACTGTTTTTGAGTATAAGATTTATTTTCTGTGGAGTATAGAAACGCCTATTCATAAATTTCCATGTATATACTACGTAGATTTCAATAACCGTTTTTTGGATTCATCAGGTATTTGTACTCCATTAATCTTTACATAATAATTCCAAAAATCTGAGTCCAACTTTAGTGTCTTCTTAGTATTTTATAGATAGTTGAGATACTTAATTTTTGATCATCTGTCTTTTCAAGACACCTAATAAATAGCTGGATCAAACTAGGTATAGATTCAGTCTCTAGGTTGATTGATATACTCATTTTGTTTTCTATAAACTGCCATAATGAGTGTATAAACAACCGTCTTAACTATTACCAAAACTACATAAGAGAGTTTAGTTGTTTAATCCTCTTATTTTCAATAAACTGATGCCAGAATATCAAGTTATTTTCCTTTAATTTTTGCATTGCATTGATATTGAAAGAGTCTAGGCAATCAGGGGAGTATGCTGTAGGGAATATAAGAAATATGAATCATTTAATGTTGTAATTACAATCAATTATATTTTTAAAGTTATTAAATGTTTGATTTGTTCGATTCTTAGCTAAAGCGTTTTCTGTGTGGAGACGTGCGTGAATGGGAGTACCTTTGTTGAAGGTTGTGCGTCAGGGCTGGCAACTCGGCACGTAAAAATCTACTGCCAATCATTAGCGGACCGGAGTTCCGCTGTGGCAACCCCTAACTGGGAAAAGCCGAAAGACACAATAACAACAATATTAAATATTTAACACAACAATGCACAGCCAGCCGACAGAGCTCAGAAACAGCGTGTAGGTAAAAAAAGAAAAATGATCAAACTTCTTATTAAATAAACTAAATTCACGTAAAAGCCAATGAACTCTACTTATTCCATATTGTTCCTTAAATTGATTTTCTATAGTACTGACATCAGTTATATGAATCTCATGCATTATTTTCCAGCCAGATGTATAGGTAGGTGTGATCCAATGTAATATTACATTAATTATAACTGATTTGGAATAAAGATATAAGCTAGGGAATGCTATCCCATTACTGTTCCAAGCTCTACTGTGCCATTTATATGCAATCCTAGGTTTTAAGGGGAACCATAAAGTTTAAGTAGCATGGAATATAATTTTTTAAATAGGTTTTTGGGAGGGGGTAGTATCAATGACTGTATATAAAACAAAATTTTAGGTAAAATTATCATTTTAATTAGAGAGCCTATCCTCCATTGTGAAGAACATTTTATTCTATCTTTTGATTAGTTCACTAATGGTGGTTATTAAATTTTTGTAGTTTAGTTTAACAGACTCTTTCCATGTACTCTTTATACTGACATCTAAGTATTCTAATACATCATTCTCCCAATTAAACAGGCTATTCTCTCTTAGGTTTTTGTTGATCTTTTTGTCAATTAGTAATTTTTGGATTTATTATTATTAAATTTAAGCATTGAAATTCTTTCAGACTTGCTTAACGTAGTTATAACATCATGCAAAGAACCGTCAATATCACCCAACGTTAACAACATATCAGCAAATAATTGTATCTTAGGACAAATAGTCCTTATTAACTTGAAAGCCTTTTATATTTTGCTTGTTTCTGATATATGTAGCAAAAGGTTCCATTGAAAGGGCAAACAATAATGGTGACAAAGGACAACCTTGTCTAGTTCCCTTGAGTATTTCTAATGGTGAGGATAGACATGATTTGATTTTCACATAAGCTTGTGCCCCACTATAAATTTTCATTAATAAGTTGACAAAATCTGAGGAGAATTAAAAAAACAATCAGGATTATTTGTAGATAAGACAAACTAATAGAATCAAAAGCCTTTTCTATGTCTAGGCTGATAATAGTTGTTTTTTGTATTTGCATGCTATGTCTATTAATGATAGTAATTTAATAATGTTATCTTGCACTGTTCTATGAAGAATGAACCCTGTCTGATCATTGTGTATTAGATTAGGTAATATTTTCTTTATCCTATTAGCTAATGTTGTCATGAAAATTTTATAATCCGTGTTTGGTAATGAAATTGGCCTATATGAATCTCAAGATTTTTGGTCCTTACCTTGTTTTAATATGGGGGAGATAATTGAATATTTCCACAATGGGGGTGTTATACATTTTTACTTAAACATAGTAATGGCACTCATTTTCTTTATTATATATTCAGGATAAATCTTATATAGTTCAGGAATTATTCCATCCATAGATTCATAGGTAGGTACTAGGCTATTGGCCCTAGGGCCTATATAAGCCTAGCCAAAAGGGTACCCTGGCTTTTGCCACCCAAGAAAATTATTATCCTGTGTCCCTGTCAAGCAGAGCCACAGAGGTGATCCCTGGGGTGAATTTCCTATTTCCCATCCAATCAAAATTTTTCTTGAAGAGTGCTAATGAGGAGCTTTGTTTGATATAGATAGGTAGTTTGTTCCAGAGTATGGGAAGTCTCTGGGACAGGAATCTATCCCTCCAGCATGTTCTGTTTATTGTGGTGACAAAGTTTAGGTCCCTAGAGCATGTAGCCTGGAGGGATAGGGATTCTTTAAGTGGAGCATGTCCAACAGCTGTGGGTTTGACATAGCTTTGTATGTTAGGCAGAGATTGCCTCTGAGTAAGCAATATACGACGGAGTAAAGCTAGAGTTTTTGAGAGAGTCTGCATAGGGCATCTGTTTGAGGCTAGTAATCTTCTTTTTGAGGTATTTCTGTGGCCTTTTCAGTTGTAGATATCTTGTGAGGTACATACCAAAAGGGGTGTTGTACTCTATAATGGGTCTAATGGGTGACGAGTCGAGGGGAACAGTGACTTCTTTTTTTTTTCTGGATGAGAAACCTTTTGTGATGAGGTGTGCTACATAGAAGGATTTCCTGACTACTGTGGCGATGTGAATTATCAAAGGAGAGACTACTGTCCACCTGTGTCCCAAGGTCTCTTATCACACTTTGGTGTTAAGTAGACCACAACCTATGTGGTAGCTCATGGGTACAGAGTTTTTGCCAAAGGGGATGACAGTGCGCTTTTTGACATTGAGCTTGAGACCATGGCTTTGACACCAGGCATCTGTCTCAGTGAGGCTCTTTTGTAGGATGTCCACATTGTTAGGAGTTTCGATTATGGCTCCTAGTTTGCAGTCATCGGTGAACTTCATTAGCCAAAGACCTTCTTTGTTAGCCTGTACTCAGAAAAGTAAATACCAAACAGGAGAGGACCCAGGACTAAACCATGTGGTACTCCACTTGTCACTGGTTTGAAGTCGGATTTGGAGTCTGCTACTTTCACAGTGTGGGTTTTGTCAGTGAGCCAGTTGGCAACCCATCTTGTGACATAGGGATTTATACCTAGTTTAGTGAGTTTATCTAGAATTCCAGAGTGGGGGATGGTATCAGAAGCCTCGGCAAGATCTAGATGGGCTGTGTGAACCCACCTTACCCTCGTCTATGGCTTTGGTGACTGCTTCAAAGAAGTTTGTCAGGTTTAGGAGATATGATCTGCCTTCTACAAACCCGAACTGGGTGGGGTCCAGAGTTTGGAGATTACCAATGTCTTTGTTTATAAGTTCCATGATGGTACATTCCATGGCCTTGCAGGCCAGGCTCGTTAGGCTAATGGGGTGGTAGTTCCTGGGGTCCATGGTGGCTCCCCCTTTGTGGAGTGGGATAACCGTTGCTGTGCGCCATTCAGTGGGCACAATGGCTGAGGTGAGGCTATGATTGAATATGGTGCTTAGGTGGGGTGCCAGTTCATTCTGTAGTTCTTGTAGAATGCAGCCTGGTATGTTGTCAGATCCCATGAATGTTGTGTTCTTGGCTTTGGAGAGTGTGGTTTTTACCTGTGCAGCCATGATTACAGGAACTTTTTGTTCTTCCAGTATAGAGATGGGCCCTCTAGGTTGTAAGAGGGGGTAAAGTTAGCACTGAACCTATCTGCCAGGATGTTGGCAATATCAGTTGGTTGTGTATATTTAGTGCCATTGTGCTGTAACTCAGAGCAGATCTGAGTGTTGCCATTGAGATTCTTGACATAGCTATAGAATGCTTTGTGGTTGTCTTTAGAATCAGTGGCGATTTTGTTTTCGTAACTAGCTATGGAGAATTTTATGAGGGATCTCAGCTTCTTACTGAGGCTGACTAGGGAGTTCCTCCAATCATGGGATTTTACTCTTTTTTGAAACAGTTTCTTTCTTCTGTTGTACAGTTTGTTTTTGGCAGGGGACCACCAGATTGGCTTCCTTTTTTGGAGGATAGCATCTTGGTTCTGTTAGGGATAGCACAATCCATGCACTCCTGTAAGTGCTTATAAAGTGCATTTGTGTAGGATTCAGCAGTCGTACCTCTATTGTGCGTGGGTGTCGTGAAGTTGGCTTTGGAGAAATTTTTTATGGTGGTTTCCCTAGTGGGGGATGGGGCAGGATGTGGATGTCTAGCTTGTGGTCGGATCTGACCAACGAGGAATTGACCTGTGGTGTGGAACACCGGTCGTACATGTTGGTAATGACCAAGTGTAGGATATTGCTGCCCCTGGTGGGGGTGTAGATAAGTTGATCCAAGTCGCTGGAATTTATGAATTCCAGAAAATGTTGAGCAAAATATTTGGTACACAAGTAGTTTTCCCAGTTAATGGTTAGGTAGTTGAAATCGCCCATTATTAGGGTGTTGGGTTATACTCTAATATTTTCCAGTGTATCAAGAAATGAGGAGTGGGAATCCTGGGGCATGGTGGGGGATCTGTAGCAAGTTACAATTTGGATTGTGGTCTTGCCCAGAGTTAGTTGCACTGGGATAATCTCAGATCTATTATGCTGAGCAACTAGCCTGGAGGTGTGGATATCCTTAATGAATATGGACACGCCTCCACCTTTAGTGTTTTGGTCCAGGTTGGGTGGCCAAAAGGTGTGGTATGAATTTTATAGCCTGGTAATGCAGGGGTGCTCTCTGGAGCCTTGAACCAGGTCTCTGTCACTGCACAGATGTCTATGTTCTCCATTTTAAGGAGTGCCTCGAGTGAATGCATTTTGAGGTTTAGACTTCTAGCATTGAGTAGCATTATCCTCAGATTTTGCTTGCTTAGACCTGTTACGGTGGTGAATTTGTCATTTGAACCTTGCCTAAAAAAGGCATTATAGGGGTGGCAAGAGCCTTAGCCAGTATCCGGAATCCCAAGGATGACAGGTGCAGGCTATCTCTGGCAAAGCATCATGGTCTGTCGATCATATCATCCCAGGCAGATGGATACTGGATCCCCTTAGAATGACACCAGAAGCTTAGCCAGTTGTTGAAGGTGATCATTTTGTTCTTGTACTGTGGTATCATTCTGGGTGATGGCAGGATGCTACTTAGGGCTAGGGTCATACCTGCCTGGGCTACAAGATCAGAGAGCTCCTCCATGTCTCTCTTCATGTAGTCCAGGGAGGTATGTTTCAGGTCATTCACACCAACATGGACAGTGACAGAGTCATATTTGTACTTGTGGAGTGACCTGAGTGCATGCGTTATGTGGTGGATCCTGGCACCCGATAGGCAGCTGACAGTAACTTTCTCCTTGTTTAGCCTGGTGAGTGGAACATCAGTGTGCGTGACTATAGTCACCTATGATTAGAGTGTTGGGTACGTTGTTATGCCTTATGGGCTGTGGTTGAGTGGCACACTGAGTTTGTGGGCTGTGTGTCATTTGGGTTGTGTTGGGGGGTAGAGGTTGCTTGCGTTTCTGCTTTGGAGGTCTCTGTTGTTTGAGCAGATTTTTATTGAGAGCCTCCGTGAATGTAGGTGTGTGTTTTGTGTTGCTATGTATGTGTTCTGGTGGTGTAAGTTTTGAGGGACTATGTGATGAGTGTGGTGTGGTGCAAGTGTTTACCTTCTGCTCTTGACTGTCTAGCCCAGTCTTGGGTGAAGAAAGCTTTGCTTCCAGTTTGGCTATATAAGTGCATCTCTCACAGGTTGTAGTGTTGGGTGGTAGAAGGAGAGGGTTGTCTGTGTACATAAGGCAATTACTGCAGTGCTCCAAGATGCCCACATTCATCAGGTAGACAGAAAAAACACTGGGAGCTGACCTTTAGACATGCCTGGATAGGTGCTTATTTATTATGTACTAAAAACTGTTCTCTAGACAAGTGAGGAAAGTTGAGTGCTGTAGTAATTTGTAGCTTATTTAGTGCTTACAACGAGTTCTGAACAAGTGCTGAGCTCAAAGACACGAGTGCCAAAACTAAATCTGGAGCTTTATTATCTTTTAAAGTTTTTATTTGCTCTTTCACTTCTGTTAGTGTTGTTTATTTAATATGTTATTTTGTTGCATTGACACCTTAGTAGTTATATTTTCTTGAATAAAAGTATTTATTACTTTATCTGTCTCCAAAAGTGGTGTTATTATTTATATCTTTATAGTAGTTTTTGAACACTTTTAATATGCCCATTAAGTTAGAAGTACTCTTAACTGAACCATCACTTTTATATTTAATCTCATTAACAAGATTTTGTTTATTTTTTTTTTTTGGATCTTACAGCTATTTTATGTAGATATTTGGGATTTACAGCATAAGATTGTAATTTCTATTTTTCCAGGTTTGTGGCTACTTTATGATTCAGAACTTCTAAGTATTTTTGATTTAACATAGTAATTTTGTTATGTGCTACTTTATTTGGTTTTGCATCCATTTTTATTTTGTCTATATTTTTTTTGTAAGTCGAAAAGTTCTTTATCCCACTCTCTCCTTTTTAAAGGTACCAAGATTTTATTCTACCATATATATAAACTTTAAAGGTGTCCCATAGTATAGGATCAGTCACTTCACCATTATCATTTGTTTCCATAAACATGTCTATTTCTTCATTATCCATTCCCTAAAGTCTTTTAACTTAGTTATGGAAGCAGGAGTTCTCTTTAGAAATCTTACATCATCTGTATGCGTAGTTAATGTAAAGTTTATAGCATTATGGTCTGAAAGTGGACAAGTCATTATAGATATGTCACTTATTTTAGAGTATATATTATTTGATACAAAGACCTTATCAATGTTTGTTTGTGTGCTAAACCAATATGAATAGTGAGTATAGAATACGGAATAATAATCTTAGACCATGTATATCTTTAAGGTTCATCTGGTTTGTAAAGTCATTTCACTTCTTGGCTTGAGATGTAAGTTTCATTTTACCATTTTTAGAAGTATTATTGCCTGTTAAAATCACCTGTTTCTATAATTTCCACTTTTGCATTTAAAGTAATCAGGTCCATATCTATATCAACATATTTAGTTCTTAGTCCTGTTATCCAGTATGTATTAATCAAAGTATAATACTTCCTAATCTTGGTCTGAAATTGTATCTATAATTCTTGGCATAGTACAAGTATTTTTTCCAAAGAATAAGAGTGCCTCTTCTTTTAGTCTTAAAACATGAATCAGCCAGAATGGTATAGTAATTAAATGAGTATTTTTGTGGATCTTTAATAGATGGGTTTCCTGTAAAAAGATGATATGGGCTTTATGCATTTTGATATATTTAAGCAAACCAGCTCTTTTGACATTATTGTTCAAACCATTAATATTTAATGATAAACATTTATAAGCCATTGACTATAATGTGTATGTTGTTACCTACTGAAAGACCTTTCTTCCGTGCTGAGTTGAAATCTACTGAAAACTTACTTATCATAGATGCATAACAGGTAGTAAGCACTACTTTCAAAAGCCTAAAACTATTTACAAACACATACATGAAACATAAAGTTTCTGGTTTAGTTAAAAACTTAACTAAACCATCCATCCACCACCTCTCCAACACCAAAAGACGCAAATTATCCATCTCTGCTTAGAATATAGTATAAAAGCAAAAAAAAAGCATTATGAAAGCAACTAAAGAAATCTGAGTCTATTTAATATACATTAGAATGAGAGGGTCCAATATAACTGAAGCTATATGAATGTCACATATGATAATAGCACCTCTAATAAGTAGATATGCCAGAAATACACATCAAATCAAAGTATGTATAAACATTAGAAGCTGAAGGTTAAGAAGATTGTCAATATTTCCAAGACTTTTCAAGAAACATCAGATGATTTAACCTTTTTGTCAGTCATCTATCTAATATTTTACATATAAGGATCTGTTGAATGTATATATATATATATATATATATATATATATATATATATATATGTATATATATATATATATATATATATATATATATACACACACTTATTACAATATAACTTTTATATTTTACACTTATACACATATTGCTCATATGTATTGACAAAACAAAAAAGGCTCACAGCCCTCTGTTTAGTTACTAAAGGTTTAGTTATGTAACATAAGTCTGATGTTAATATGCATAATGAGTTTTCTAATGCAGCTCCTAGTTCACTTGATGTCATTTAATTACTAATAGTGTCAGTGAATCTGCAGAATGTATGCATCTATAAAAGAACATGGGTATTTTCAAAGGAGTCAGACACTCCCATCAAAACTAATCGTGCACCATTTAAAGTATCTTAAGTGAAGGATAACAGAATTTCAAGAGAAAAGAATTCTAAATACAACAGTTTAACAAGTTCAGAAGGTCAAATAATGTCATCACTGTTTTCTCAAGCTGCAGCTTCATAAACTTGTTAAAAAGTATCTGAATAGGCTCATGCACAACAGAGGTTTCTCTAGTGAGGAAAAAAGCATTTTCGGTAGGAAATTGAAGTCTTGAAGCTTTTAGAGTTTACAGAAAGCAAAAAAAAAAACAAGCTGCCTTGTCAGTGCATGTCATAATTCTTCACAATGAGACCAGTCACACAGACCACCAGTTTCCTCTCAAAACATCAACGTCATGAAAAAATGAACCCTTTCATATAAAGACAGTTATTTAGAGAAAAAGAACCTAGTTTATATGTGTAACTTATATTTAGATATTTATAAAACACTGTTAATGTACTGTATTAATGTTTATATATATCTGAACAGAGAGTCTAAAACATCTAGTTAGAAACACTAATCAGAAGCAAAGCACATTGTTACCCCATCACTGACCCACTAGAAAAAGTGCACTTTGGTATTAAGTCAAATTATACTATTATTGAAGAATTAGAAGACATATATCATTTATAGTTATTTAAAAGGGAAAAGTATGTACAGTACTTATAATGGGGAAAAGAAACATTAGTAACAAAAAAGAATAGGAAGAAAGAAGAGAGAGAAAGAGAATTGTTATTTAAATACTCATTACTATATGTAATTAGAAGAAATAGATATAGAAAGGGAAAGAGAAAGTTAATAGTAAAGAGTATTCACATTACCTTACAGAATAGAGATTATCCAGAATCAAATATATTATGATTCATAAAACAAAGCATTTAAAATTAGAAGGAATTTGTTTATTTGTCCTTTAGTTTCTTAGTTTTGTTTGCTCCTTCCTTCACAGACCATCCATTTTTTGTTGCTCGTCTCTCCAAACTCTGGGATTCCTATTCCATTTCATCTATGTCCAACAGTATTTCTTCTTTTGGATAAATTCTACTGCTTCTTGTAGGGAATCAAAGATCTTCACTCTTCCTGACAAGATAATTTTTATTCTTGCAGGAAAAAGAATTTGAGCTTTAATATTGCCTTTTTTCAAGGACTTAGAGGAACACACTTCTTTCTTCTGGATATGACTTTTGAGGTGTAGTCATTGTCAAAACAAATAACTTTTTCATCCATCTTGATAGGGGAATTAGTCCAAGCTGATTTCAGCACTAAGTCCTAGTCTTGTGAAGAAAGAAAAATCAATATTATAGACCTGTGGTTAGTTGAACTCAGAGATGAAGCTGGATTTGCCAGAGACCAATGAGCACACTCGGTTCCAAAAGAGAAGGATTCAGGCATATTTAGTGCTGATGAAAACCATTTATTGAGGAAATGAATCATGTTAGCACCCTCTTCTTTCTCAGGAGTTCCATATATTCTTATGTTATTTATTCCTCCTTGATCTACTTTCAAGGTCTTCCAGTTTCTCAATCAGCCTGGTGTTTTGTTTCAGAAGAAATTCATTGTGATGTTCATTTTCTGTCGCTCTATTATCTAGGTCAGTTACTGTTTCCTCTAAGGCAAGAATCTGTTCAGATTGTTTTTTTACTATTCCATTTAGAAGTTTCAGTTGTTTACTGCATTCTTGTTTTGATAATATCCATTTTGTTTTCAAATTTGTCCATTTTTAGTGACGGTTCTTGGATGTTTGTTATTATAAGATGTAGTTCTTTCTTCACTGCACTCTCCTGGTGTGGGTTCAAGTTGCTCATGTTGAGATCTCCTAGATAACTTCTTGACAGGAATAATTAAAAAAATTCTCTTGACTATGTATTAATTTTTAGAAAATAATAAAAAGTCTGTGCTAATCTATCTTTTAGTATACTTTTAGATAGACTTTTCTAAAAATTAAAGTACATTTCCTGTCAGAATATTAAAATCTAAGCAGAGCTATGGATTTCTGCTGCTATCAGACTGGCATCTTGGCCACGTCCCCCCCCATGCATTCATTTTTAATAGTAGTTACCAGTTTCTCCTGTTCTTTTGCAAAGTTTTTTTTTTGTACATTTGTTAACTGGGTATGCACATTGGATAAAAGCATCCCTTTTCAGGGGTGGTCTGAGAGTACTTTCTGGTTATGTGACGTGCTCAGAGTCGCACAGTAAGTAAATTAATTCAAGGTGGACGGAGTCTAGCCCTGCACTCTTGCCATCAGGAAGTTGCCCATTAACATCTTTGAGCTTTAATCCTTTCTGCTAACTGCCATAGAGCAGTGTTTTATCATTTCCATATTTTTGTATGGTGATATTTTTACTTGCTTACAGTTCATCAAAAAAAAAGACTATGGTAGTTTTTAAAGTGGTGTAAAATTGACTGTTACGTGAAAAAAATAGGGAAATCTGGATTCAGTCATTTGTATTTGCAAATGCTTTTGTATCCATGCTTGGTTAACCAACATACCAGAGAGTTGTAGGCTGGCCTGTTGAGCAATTGTTAACAATCTAGATTATCAGACTGTTTCCTGCATGAAATCTTAAAACTATGGCCCATAGCAGTGTAGCTCAGAGAGGGTATGATTGATGGATTGTATCTGCCAATCTCTGTTTGCATACTGTGTGACTAAGTCTGTTAACCCAAATCAGTGCTTCTGGGTCTGAAAAGAAACACTTGTGACTATTGCATTTCACTGATTAATAACCAAGTAAAGGCCCTTACTTGTTTAGATTGCATATTTCTGACCTAACTTTTTCATCTGAGGTGTTCTACGGTCTGTATGCAGATGACCTGAAGTTGGGTAAACTGATTACATTTCTATGCCAACTGTAGGAGTAATAACTTTGTATATTTGGCGGTATGTAAAGTTTGTGGATGTTTTCATGTAGGTAAGATGAACCAAGATTGAAACATCATATGCATGAACATGTATAAGTTATTACGAGACAGAATTCAAGAAGTGCTCTTTCTAAACATGTCTTGGCTACTAATAGTAATTTGTTTCAGTTTTTGGTTTTAGATCTGTTAAGGGTTAATGTCAGGGGTGGAGATGTTAAAACAAAGACTGAATGCTTAGAGGTAAAATGGATACACTCACTACAAGCTGATAGGGACAGTGGACTAAATTAATCTGCCTCTTTAAAACCAATACTTAAATCATGTGCTTTGACCCACTGAATTTTAAACATTGTATTTAAGTGCTCGTTGAACAGTTACATTTTAGATCTGAAGAAGCGCCTGGTTGTGGGAGTAAAAGCGCGTATCTGTTTTAGCTCGTTTGTGTTCATTTTGAATAATTTATTTTTACACTCTGCCTTGTCAGCTGGTTGATGTCCTTCAAGGATGCATCTGCAGTCATAACATATGGGTTGTCCTGCCTCAGGCAGCCCTTCAGTCGTCCGGATTCCAAAGTCTGGGTCTGGCCTCGGCTGATGTCGCACTTTCCCCGACGTCATAGCTTCTGGGGTATAAAGGCATCAGCCGATGCCATTTTCTTCAGTCTTTCTTGCCGCGCGGTGCCCGAAGCAGAAGCTGTTCGCAAGTGCCGGTCGGTCAGATCCAGAGATTTCAGCTACCGAATACTTCAAAAAAAGCTAAGTACCCCGTTGAGGACTCTTTCTTGCCTCAGCCGATGTCAGACAAAGTAAATAATTGTTTAACTTGTGGGAAACAAATACCTCATAAGGATTTCCATTCTTACTGCCTTCCCTGCTTAGGCCCAGACCACGACGTATCAGCTTGTTTAGCCTGTGCTTCCTTCAACCGACGGACTCTTAGACGTCGGTCGGAGTTTGCAGAAGAATTTTTTGGATCCGCTTTTGCATATAAAATGCCGTCGGAGACTCCGACTACGCATTTGGCCAAAAAACGCAGGGAAAAGAACCGACACTCACGGCCCACGGTTTCGGCTGAAACCACGGCTAGGCCTACCGCGAGTGTCTCAGTTTCGGCTGAAACCGAGCCCTCGGTTCTTCCTACGCCAGAAACCTTACCTCCTACAACCGAGGCCAGAGAGGCCCCGGCTGAGTCGGCTTCAGAAATCCCTACCGAAGCTAGTGCTCAAGATTTGTCCGACACCATTCCATTGGACATATCTACACCTGCACGTGGGGCAGCTAGGCCCCCAGCTTCTATGTCTATTAAGGCCTTCTCCAGGGCTAAAGCTGCCAAACTTTCAAAAGCTTTACCTGCTAAATCTACTTCTCAGAGGCCTTCCTCAAGTTCTCAGATTCTCAGTCTTGCTGAGGACCTGATATCCTTGATTAGGGGTTCCCAACCTCACCCAGACAGGGCCTCCCAACCACCACCAGACAAAAGGCCTAGGACTGAACCCTCTGAACCTGTCTCCTCTGATTACTCCACGGATGGATCTGATTTGTCAGACCATCAAGAAGGGGCCTATTCTCCTTACGAGGATTCAGATGCTAAAGATTCTATCCCTTCTGCCTCCCCTCCTGAAGAATTTTCCTTTGGGGAGACCTTGCACTCTATGAGGGAACACTTTCAATGGCAGGGTCAGGATTTTTCTGATTCTAGAAAAAGGCTAAGGACTTTTTTACATTTACCCCAGCATAGGCCCTTAGCCATACCACCAGTGCTAACTGTAATTGATGATGTGTATAATGAGGTTAGTTCTGCACCTGATTCTCTTCCTCCGGCCCCTGCCAAACCTGACAGATATTACAGGGTCCCGGATTCTCACTTCCACCTGTATAAAGCCCATGCTGCAGATCCAGAAACTATCTCACAGGGCCCAAAAGGTGTTGCAGCTGCCACTGCCAAAAATCCCCTACCCTCTGACAGAGAGTCTAGAGCATTACAGAGATGGGGTAAAAAGGTTTATGCATCTGCTACTCTTTCTGCCAGGGCTTTAAACTGTCAATTCCATATGATACAGTACCAAGAATATTTGTTAGATCAGCTGAATAAGAAGCTTTCTTCTCCTGAACCTTTAGACCGTAAATCCCTTCAAGATTTGGTACACAACTTTCAGCAGGTCAGTAATCATTTCTTAAAATGTGGCTATGATGCACTGGAGGCTTCATTTAGATCAGCTATGACTGGGGCAGTAATTCATAGGCATGCCTGGCTAAAAGAGCAATCCCTGCCAGACCATGTCAAGGCTAAACTCCTAGATGCTCCAATGGAGAAACAAAGTTTATTTGGCTTCCCTGCACATGACATTCTAAAGAAGGTGGAAGAAAAAGCTAAATCTGTGCAAACAGTAAAGGAATTTCTACTGGTCCAACCTCCGAGGTTCAGCAGAAACTGGCCTTCCAAGAATTGGTCCTTTCCAGACACCTCCAGAGCACAGAGAGGCAGGAATAGACGCCCTTGAGGCAGAGGTCAATCAAAAGGTGCCTATAGGGGCCGTCAGTGGCAGCCTGCCAACCAGAGGAGTACTGCCACAGCTGCAACTACAACCACTAGCACAGGACAGACACAATGACTTGACTCTGATTCCGCCTACCAGGGAACAACTGGAAGCTCCCCTGGGCGGAAAGCTGGCTTTATTCTCAAAAAACTGGCATTGCATTACAAAGGACACATGGACATTGCAAACAATAGACAAAGGATACAGGTTTCACTTCCACACTTTACCAAAAAGGAGCTGAATGCCAAACCTACCACCAAATCAGAAGCCAGAGGCTTTCAGACAAATCAAAAATTTACTTCAGATGACAGCGATAGAAAGGGTACCATCTATGGAACAAGGCCAAGGATTTTACTCCAGACTATTCCTTGTACCAAGAAAAGAAAACCAATGGAGGCCTACTCTCGACTTGTCCGCACTGAACACATATCTCATTGTACCAAAATTCAAAATGCTGACCCTACAGCAACTTCTTCCCATGTTGGGCAAGGAGTCTTGGCTGGTGACTCTAGATCTCAAGGAGGCATACCTGCACGTCCCTATCCGACCAGATTGCAGAAGACACCTCAGATTTCTTGCAGGATCAGAGCATTATCAATTCTCAGCATTGCCCTTTGGCTTATCTACTGCGCCCAGAGTATTCACGAAATGCCTGGCATCAGTAATTGCACATTGCAGACTTCAGGGTATTCAAATCTACCCATACCTGGACGACTGCCTAATACAAGCGGACAACAAGACAAAATTGATAAAGGATTTGGCCTATGTCATACACCTACTACAGGCCTTGGGATACACAGTCAACATCCAAAAGTCAAGACTAGTGCCATCCCAAAGGATAACCTTTTTGGGTGCAGATTCGGACACAATAACTCAGATGGCTTTTCTCACAGAAGAAAAACAAAAACAACTTCCAGATTATTTCATGACTTTGACAAGACAAACTCAGCTTACTGCAAGGAAAGTCCTGCAGGCCCTGGGTTTCATGGCATCCTGCATAATCTTGATTCCACATGCCAGGCTGCATATGAGAAAATTACAATGGTACCTAAGGAATGTATGGTCTCAACACAGACACAGTCTAGAAACCAGGATACCAATCATTCCATGCCTTCAAAAGGAATTCCTGTGGTGGGCTCAGGCCTGCCAGTCCAACAGAGGGTTGCCTTTCACGAAACCAAAACCAAGGCAGACCATCACCACGGGCGCCTCAGACCTAGGATGGGGAGCACACATGGAGGACAACTGTATCCAAGGCCTATGGTCTCAAGGACAGTTAAACTTGCACATAAACCAAAAGGAGATGCTGGCAGTGAAGCATGCAATCGAGGCATTCAAACCATTCCTCCAGCAAGGACATCTGCTGATAAGGACAGACAACACCACGGTCATATGGTACATAAACAAACAGGGAGGCATGCATTCCTACCCTCTATGCCGGATGGCAATGGATCTGTGGAACCTAGGTCTGAACCTCAATATCCAGCTACAGGCCATATTTGTACCAGGAAAAGAGAATTCACTAGCAGACAGCTTAAGCAGGACTACCACGGATGCTCACGAATGGATGCTGCATCCAGACATCTTCAAACTCATAACAAAGAAATGGGGATTGCCAGACATAGACCTGTTCGCCTCCCCTCTCAACCACCAACTGAAGAAATTCTGCTCAAGGACATACCACCCACAAGCCTGGAGGGTGGACTCTCTCTTTCAGCTGGAATGCCCTAACAGTGTATGCTTTCCCACCTCTCCCATTGATGTACAAGGTTCTTCTGAAGATCAGGGAGGAACAGCCAAAGGTGATACTAATAGCTCCGGACTGGCCAATACAACACTGGTATCCGCTACTGAAAAACATGTCTCAGGCGAACTCATGCCCTCTACCCCTATGGCCTCTTCTTCTAATGCAGAACAATTTCAAGACCCTGCATCCAAGCTTGAAAACTCTGCAACTAACTGCCTGGAAAATTGCTTAAAACCAAACCAAGCTGTCTTATCTCAGAGGGTCAAGGACATTATCCTGGAGTCTCGCAGACCCTCCACAAGGAAAGCATACTCAGCTAAATGGAAGAGATTCCTCATTTGGAGCACATCAAAGGGCACAGATGTCACAGTGGCAAACCTAGCACACATCCTAGAATACTTAGCAGAATTGTTCCACAATGGCCTGTCTTACTCTTCCATTAAGATTCATGCTTCAGCAATTTCAGCAGAATACAATATGGACCCTCCACTCTTCTCTCACCCTCTACTCAGACAATTTCTAAGAGGGATCAAAAATGTTAAACCTCCAAGGAGACCCCCTCTACCTGCATGGGATCTCAATTTTGTGCTGGAAAAATTGACACTACCTCCTTTTGAACCAGCAGCATCAGCAGACTTACAGTTTTTATCTTGGAAAACTGCTTTCCTTCTGGCAATCACTTCAGCAAGAAGAGTATCCGAGCTACAGGCATTAATGGCAGTGCAGCCTTTCCTTATTTTTCACCAGGATAGAGTGTCCCTGAGAACCAATCCTACTTTCATGCCAAAGGTGGTATCCAGGGTATCCTTGAACCAAGCCATTCATTTGCCTACGTTCTTCCCTAACCCACAGAACAAAGGAGAGAAACTCTTGCACACCTTGGATATACACAGACAACTACGCTACTATCTGGACAGAACTAAAACTAGCAGAAAAACTGACCAACTTTTTGTAGCCTATGCAACTGGGGTGCAAGGAAAAGCAATTTCCAAGCAGACAATTTCAAAATGGATAGGAAATTGCATTCGCTTTTGCTACTCTTTTCATGGAAAGACAGCTCCTGAACACATCAGGCCTCATTCCACAAGGGCCACAGCCACCACTACAGCTTTCCTTCGAGGAGTGGCTACCAAGGACATTTTAGAAGCTGCTACTTGGAGCTCCGTGCATACATTTGCCAAGCATTATAATCTACCTTTATACTCCAGATCCCGAGCAGGTTTTGCAACTGCAGTTTTACAGGGGATCTTAACTACACCATCCTTATCTTAGTACCTCCTCCCCCAGTTTGGCTATGGTATTCTACCCATATGTTATGACTGCAGATGCATCCTTGAAGGACATAGTACAGTTTTGTACCTACCATAAATGTAGATGTCCGATAGGTATGCACCTGCAGTCAGGATTACCCACCATCCTTCCCCTCTGTGGTATTCCTAGGGTGCTTACCCCTCTTTCAGCTATCTGGGGGATCTGTTATGGTGTATTTGTTTGCTTGTTTGTATATATGTATATATATATTTTTTGCTACTGGTTGGAACATTCAACATTTATCCAAATTTAGCCTTCCTCGAGGGCACCTGGCATCTGGGGCAAGAAACACTGAGGAAAATGGCGTTGGCTGATGCCTTTATACCCCAGAAGCTATGACGTCGGGGAAAGTGCAACATCAGCCGAGGCCAGACCCAGACTTTGGAATCCAGCCGACCGAAGGGCTGCCTGAGGCAGGACAACCCATATGTTATGACTGCAGATGCATACCTATCGGACATCTACATTTATGGTAGGTACAAAACTGTACTTTCTGTTTTATCCAAGAATCAGTTCTTGCTCCAATCAGCCTTATCCGGAACGTTTTGGTTTCTTGCTTTTGCTGATTACATGCATGTCCACAAAAGAATTTGACTAAATTGCCTATTTGGGAAGAGGAGAATAATATGTTGATAAATGCATCAAAAACTAAGCATTTGAGATTTGGGAGACATAAATTGAAAGGTGAATATTTAATACAGCACACAGTTATTAAAACTGTAGACTCATTTAAGGACCTGGGTATATGGGTAGATCCAGTTTTGTGTTTTTCTAATGTCAACCAACTGGTTAATAGTTATAGAACTATAGGTTGTATAAAAAGATTTATATAAGTCTAGGAAATCAGGAATGAAGTAATTGTTTTAGTTGCATTAGACCCAGACTTGAGTATGGAATAACATTATGAAAACCTTATAAGTAAATAAGCATGAGTAAACTGGAAAGAGTACAGCGGACATATATTAAGGCATAAATGGATGTGAAAATTTACGTTATTATGAAACACTGTAAAATATCTGAACTTGTGCAGTGCCTGTTATAGATAGCTAAGAGGAGATCTTATTCAGGTATATAGGGCATTTAGAGATAACTACCTCTAGGAATGTTTGGGGTTATCAAAAAAGTAGAAACGAATCATCAGGCAACCTATGTAGAAGGATTCTATAAGAATGAGATTTGTACTAACTGGTTCTCAGAGAGAGCAGCTGATGCATTGAATGGACTAACAAATGTAAAGTAAGTATTAGTTTAGATATTTTTATATCAGCCTGGACACTTATGGGAGAAGTGTTTTGGTATGTTGGCAAGCTAGAAGGGCTTTAATGCCCATGCTTGAAATATTTGTATGTAAGTAAAAGGATTCTTGTAACAATGACAAAAAATTCATCTGTTATGTCTTCTTCACTCCAGGCATGTTTGACTTGATCACTGTTACTTCAGTCAAACGTCATATTCATAATGCTAATGGATTTTGAACAAAAGCACTTTCATGGCATTCCTCTCAGCTGTGCAGATTTTCATAGAATGTCCAGATTTTTGCCTCATATTTTTGGTCTATTTTTCATAAAATTGTGGTTTTCTGGAATATCAGTGCAAGTTATTAGGCTGAAGTCAGAAAGTAATGGAAGACTTTTGATTTTCAGACTTCATACCCTTCATAAAATTCATGCTAATGAAAACCTGTTATTCTATGAACTTTCTAAGTTTGTAAGAGCAATATTTAAAAAAGTCTCTATTTTTGGGCCTTTGTCCCACTTTTATTTATGGATTTGTCAAGATTTCTTGCTCTAAGAGGTTGAGAGGTATGTTGCGCGCATGTTTTTCTTGACCTAAAGTACTTCTTATGTGCTGTGTCCTGGGTATTATTTTATGTTAAAGATATTTGCCTGGCCTTGTATAACTTAGTTGTTAAGGTACTGGATATGAATGTGTTTTGCAGGCCGATGTTTGATGCTGCAGGCTTTAATTTAGAGAGACACTGATTATCACTAAGTCAGCTTGTTATCTAGTTCTTTTACAGTTACTTTACACAGCACATTTTTTCTAGTAGACTTTGCTTCGCTGACAAAAAAAAGTTAATACATAAATTTTTCTAGGGCTGTATGGACACCATCATATTGACTATACAAACTCACTTCTCAGCCAGGTTCAGTTCACTGTCGCACCTTGAATTCAACCTTGCAGGCAACAGATTAGAAGCAGAACATGATTCTGCTTTGTATTGCATAGCACTTGCTTGATAGCAGAAACAGTAAGTGTTTGTATCTGCCCTATTAAGTGCCTTTTCTGGCTCCCCGCCATCTTAACCCTTCTCACTTGCTTCTGTTGATCCATTCCAGATGTGTTCAGCACCATCAGATCATTTTCCTGCTCTTTTACCATCAGTTCTATTCATTTCAAATTGATTCTTTGCACCAGAGTTGTGTGACGAGCAATACTTTCCATTTTTGTTTGGACTGTGAAAGTGGCACCCTTTCTGCTCTCATGGTCAGCCTTTCCAAATCCTTCATTATTCTCTTATTTACTGACATTTGAATACTGTGAAAAGTTTGACTGGGCAGATTACCCATTTTCAGCAGAGGCCTTATGTGAAAAGCTGCAAAGTATTACAAAAAAATTTTCAGAACAATAATTTTACAGTCTTCATTAATATCACAAAAACATCTACGGCTTAAATAATTATGACAAATTAGGCATAATGTGAAAACATTGATTAAGAATAGATGCAACTTGTATGACAATGATTTAATATTTATTGAAATTGTAGCCACTTTATAGAGAAATTAAAGTAAGTTCGTATAATACAAATGGAAATTGCAGTATGAAGTGAGAAACAACAAAGCTATGGCATGTTTAGAAAGAGTCAGGGGAGAGAAATAGATTGAAGTAAGGAAGTGAGTGAAGGAGAGAGAATAAGGAGATCTAAGGTACTTGAAGATGTTTAGGGACATAGTTTATCCTGGAGTTGAGCAATTGCAGAGCCATGTTTTCATAGGTTACTAGGCTAACTACCACTAGGACCCCTACAAGCATAGCCATGCACTCCAAACCACTTGGGTCCCGAGTATCTTGGGCATCTATATGGGGGAACATGTTAGCAGGGAGGTAGCTAAGGATTTGTATGTGTGTGGGGGTGTTTGGATAATAATTTTCTTGTTGACAGCCTCTGTACATAAGGGACTTGAAGGTCAGACTTTGGTAAATTTATGAATTTCTGTCCAGTTGTAAAGGTTTCATTTGAATAGGGTCAGGGTGAACTGTTTTATGTGGATGGGGAGCCTATTCCATAGTGCAGGGATCCGTTGGGACATGCATCTCTCTCTCCAGCACATTCTGTTTGTCGCAAGTAAATTTCATATTCCTGGATCTAGTGTTTCAGGTGCTGTTTGT
Organism: Protopterus annectens; assembly: GCF_019279795.1. NCBI lineage: Eukaryota > Metazoa > Chordata > Ceratodontiformes > Protopteridae > Protopterus > Protopterus annectens. Next base: position 1,922,940,046 of record NC_056737.1, on the reverse strand, counting down.
TTTGCGCATGTGCCACAGATAGGCGATGACCATAGGAAAGGGCATTCATGCTGTTAATTCTCCTGGTGAGAAACCTTTGTGGACATTCCAACTGTTGCAAGTGTCTGGTTAGGTACATGCCAAAGGGGATATTATATTCAATGATAAGTCTGATAAGAGCCGAGTGAAGTGGTGCTGTAACTTCCTTGGAACTTGGATGCCATGCCCTTATCTATAAGTTGGGTGACATATAATGTTTTTTTTTTACCATCTTAGCTACATGTTTGTCAAAGGTGTGATTACTGTCTACATGTATCCCCAGATCTCTTACTACTGGGTCAACTCTTAAGAGGGGTGTTTTATCAATGGAGCAATTAACTTGGGTTGACAGTTTCCCAAAGGGCATTATAATGCATTTTTGGCATTGAATTTTAGGCTATGGTTTTGGCACCAGTCATTTGTGTTAAACCCACTTACAAGATATTGTTGTCATGGGGGAATTTATAATAGCTCTCAGTTTACAGCTGTCTGTGAACTTTGTGCGCCAAAAACCTTGAACCTTAGCCTTGACTTCTCAGAAGTAGATGTCAAACAGGAGCAGGCCCAGCATGGAACCCTGGGGTATTCCACTTCTGACCATTTTCTTGGTGGAAGTGGTCTCACCAATCCTGACTTCTTGGGTCTCATCCGTGAGCCAGCCAGCAATCCAGTCAGTTATGTAGGGCTTTATGGCTGGCTCAAAGAACTTATCAACAGTAGTTGAGTTGGGGTATTGTATTGAATACCTTGGGTAGGTCAAAGAGCCTCTTCCACTGCCTTGGTAACCCTCTCAAAGAAATCTTCTAGGTTAAGTAGGCATCACCTTCCCTGAATAAAGCCAAATTGGGATGGGTCCAGTGTCTTTAGGTTGCCAGTATTATTGCTTTTCATGTCCATGATAATTTGTTCAATGGCTTTGCATATTAGGCTCATTAGATTGATGGGTCTGCAGTCCTCTGGGTCAATTGATGGTCATCCTTTGTGGAGGGGAATGACTGCTGCTGTTCTCCATTCATTTGGAATGTAACCTATTTCAAGACTGCAGTTGGAGTGGCTGCAGTGATCCTGATAGTTCATGTTTGAGACTGTTCAGGGGGCAACTAGGATTGCTATTGAGATCCGTGGAGGCAATGTTGTTTGCTTTAAGGAGTGCTGCCAGCACCTGGTCTTGCTAATAGTTGGATGTAGTATGTTGGATGGGATTTCACCTGATGGTACCATTCATCACCAATTCAACAAAGGCCTTGTGATTGTCCTTAGCATACAAGGTTATTCTGACATCGTAGTTGGCCTTGTTGGACTTAATTAGACCTCTTAGTTTCTTGTTTAGTTGTATAAGAAAGCACTTGTTTTTAAGGGAAGCTAGAAAGTCTTTCATGATGGTTTTAAAGGACCAGAGGGATGTTATTGACCTAATGGATACGGATAAGGACTTCTAGGCCTTGGCAACATGGTAAGAGTACAGGCCATACCCTACAGATTTCAAGGATTTTGGACAGCGAGGAATTTTTGTTCACTGAATTGTATTGAACAATTTTGAACATAATTGTGTTAAATGGTATTTAGTGCTAGGTAAGCAGAAGGATGCTTGATAATTTTATAAGTGGTAAAAGGCTGTGTACATGTTAGTTGATGTGGTAGTTCTAACCAAGTTAATCTTTTTAGTGCTGTACAGTGGTAGGTTCTGAATTGTGTATTGGCTGCAAATTTAGCCACTTTATTATAGCATTGTTCAAGTTTTGATTTTTGCGATGCCTTAAGGTTAGTAAGGATGGGAGCACCATAAAGTTGTATGGGTTGGAGGTAAGCAGTGGCAAGTGTAGGTTTAGTTGCATTGGTGAGAAAGTTTTGGGGTCTGTAAAGCATTCCTAGTTAATTTTTTTTAATGCAATTTTGTATATGCAGTTCGAATTCAATACTGTTTATCCCTAATAATTTGATATGAGTAGTGATTTCAGTGGTTGTATTAAGAGAGAACTTTAAATTTTGTTTTTCATGAGAAAGGGATTTGGGGGGCATGATTTGCAAGTTAGACATGTTTCAGTAGCTGTTAAAGCTTCCCCGAGTAATTTTTGGAGGTGTGCTAGGTTGTCTTATATACATTTGAATGTGGAGTCCTCTGCATATTGTATTAGGGAGGCCTGTTGAGTGGATGTATGGAAAGTATTGGTAAGAATGCTGAAGAGTAGGATACCAATGATAGAGCCTTGTACTACACTGGTGGCAACTCTGAGGTAAAAAAAGGAGGAGTGCCATTATACTGACTAATACCTGTTGGACAGATAACTTTTGAACCGTAGAAGGGTAGGCCGAGAATAGACCTAGTGAGGATATCTGAAGTAGAGGTTTGCCATGACAAACTGTGTCAAAGGCTTTAGACTAGTCTAGAATAATGAGGATACTAGTTTGCTGTTTTGTCTTACTTTGACAGTATCTACAAAGGTTAGGAGTACAGTGCTGGTACTTTGGTAGGGACTGAAGCCATGCTTTGTGGGGGGGAGATAGGTTAGCAATTGTTTTGAATACATTTTTCAAGTATCTTAGAGAGGGAAGGATAAAATTGCTATAGGTTTCAAGTTTGTGAGGTCTGTTGAATTTCCTCGTTTGTGTGACACTTTTTTTTCCCAGAAAGAGAGGGAATGTGCGATTCCTGGACAGATCTATATTTAAGGATAGAGACATGATAGATAATGCTGTTGGCTACTATTTTAAGGTACCTGCTATGACTGTCATAAGCTGAAGTTGAACATGGTTTTATATAGGACGTGGCAGAGGTCTGAAGGTGAAAGTGGGTGTGGTGGCATATGGCTGTTGGGAAGGATTGGGATTAGATTTTGGGGAATGTTTTAGAGGCGCACTGTACTATCTATGAAATAGATGAAATCTATTTCAGTTTCAAGTGGTGAGTTATTGGGAGAGGGGTTAGGGTTGAATTTTTGGCTGGGATGTAATGTTTCTTTAAAGGCTGACTAGAATTTTTTAGGGTCGTGTATAGTATAAAAATTTTGAGAACAATAGTAAAGTTTGTTTTCATGTATTTGTTTTTTAGTATGGTTGCTGAGCATTATGAAGTTTGAGAAGTTGTCCTGTTTTATATGTGTAGATCAGTATGTATGTATACTGTTAAGAAGCTTACCATGGGCTTGCACAAGTGTATAAATACTGAGCATGTGTGATTCTGACTGCCATTTTGTAGTAAGCTGTTGATGTAAGCATGCTTGTCTGTATAGTCTGTCATTTAATCAGTTTGTTTATATTTTGTACTGCCACTATCCATCCTGATGTGTTTCTGTGTAATGAAGCATATAAATGAACTACTCCACCTATTCGTCTTCAGTGGTAAACCAAGACGAGCGATATGGTGTCAGACTGGGATCCAGAAATCCAGAATCAGGACCAAGAGGCACTCAGTTAATGATGGAGAAATATAGAGAAATTAATCATCCCTGCTGCACGTATAACTCGCAAAAAAAAAAAGGTCAGCAACGAATTCCAGGTACTAAGACTTGCTTAAATAATTTCTTACTCAAAGAATATAAAATGAAGCACTCAGAGCACTCAAAATTAATTTCTAGTTAAACAAAATGTCCGAAGCTGCAACATATTGATAAAAATATTCAAAATAGTTACGAAAATGTCTGAAACAATGTCCAAAATCATACGAAATGAATAAAATAAGGGAAGCAGACACATTTTTTTCACTAAGTGCTACTTTTTCGCAGTAATTAGAGCTATTTGAGATATCAGAAGTATAGTGTTTGCATATTTGTACAGTATTACAGTACAGTTATTTCACAAAATACAGCCATTTCAGGGCATATTTCGCAGAGTTTTTGTGCATTAGAATGTTATTACAAGTACTGGCTGTGTGTGCATGTTTGTACATAATTACAAGGGCCATATTTAGTGTGTTTGGGCATACTTTGTTGGCATGGCAGACTGATGTCGAAAACCAGGTCCACTCGTCTTTGATAGTGATATTGCAGAGAATTGGAGTGTTTGAGCAAGAGTACAATATTTTCATAGAAGCTGCATTTTCTGACAAAGATGACCATACAAAGGCATTTATTCTGCTTAGTTTAGCTGGTTCAGAAGCCATTGAAAGAGCGTGTTCATTTGTGTGTGCACACCTGCTGTATTTTCAGGGGAGGGGGAAAACCGCCATGTAGTGGTACCGGCTGAGTCGAGGTAAGTCCCCAAGTGCTTACAACATAAATTTAGAGAAACGTGCCCCCCCCCCCCAAATGAATACTATGATGGAAAGGCACTTATTTTATACAAGGTATCAAAAGACTGGTGAAACCTTTGCAGCATATATAACTGACTTGAGAAATAAAGCTAAAATGTGCCAATTTGGTGATTTAAGGGAAGAGTTGATAAAAGACACACTTCTGTGTGGTATTAAAGATGATGCTGTGAGAAAGATTTTGCTTCATGAGAGTGATTTAACTTTGAATAAGGATATTGAGATTTGTCAGATATATGAGCTTTACAGAAAAGCACACAAATATGCTTACAAATGAGAAATGCATGCTTCCAGTATCTTCTAGTACTCATGTTGATAGTATGCAGCATGTGGTTAAAAAAAACAGGCCGAAGCACATGGCAGCAACTGTAATTCCTGCAACAGTCTCTGGGAAACCCCATACTTTTCTAGCAAATTCCAAAGTGTGCACAGTCTCAGTGAAGCACAAGGGTGAGTCAGCAAACTCAGTGAATGTGTCGCTACCCAGTTTCATTGTCACCTGTCGTAATTGTGGTGCAAATCATAAACCCAAAAGAGAAAAGTGTTCAGCTTTGGTCAGCAGTGCCACAAATGCAATAAGTGGAATCATTTCAAAAAGTTTTGTAAATTAAATAAAGCTCATTCTTTTCATAGGTGTTTACTAGACTAACAACCACAGGGGCCTTTTTAAGCCTAGCTATCCATTCCAAATCTCTGATAAGTTCTGATACCCTTGATGAGTGTAAGTGCAGGAGTTTGGGAGATGAACCATTTGCAGGTTACCTGTGTCCATTGGAGACATAGGTGCCAAACCAGGGATGAATTTCTAGTTTCCCATCCAGTTTTCCAAGTTGCACTTGAATTGAGTTAAGAGAGGGACTCTGCTTCACATGGATGGGGGAGCCTGTTCCATAGACTGGGAAGTCTCTGGAATACATACCTCTATCTCCAGCAGGACCTACTTCTATCACAGGCAAGGTTTAAGTCTTTAGAACAGGCAATTCTGGTGATGTTTGTTTTCTGGATATGCAAGAGGTCCATCTGAGTGGGGTCTGTCAATGCCCTGTATGCCAGGCATAATCTCCTCTCAAAAGCCTGTACGAGACAAAATACAGTGAAAGGGCCTTGAGGCGATCTGCACAGGACATTTTATTTTCACCCTGTATTCTTTTAGTGAGGAACCTCTGTGGATGTTCCAGTTGTTGGATATGCCTGGGTAGGTACATACCAAAGGGGGCATTGTACTCAATGATAGGTCTGATGAATGGCGAATACAGTGGAACAATGACTTCCTTGGACTTAAATGCCATACCTTTGTTTATAAGTTGCGCAATATAGAATGATTTCCTCACCACTGTAGACATATGATGGTCAAATACTAGATTACTATATGCGTGTTTCCCTTAGTCCCCGACTACTGGGTCAACTCTAAGGGATGTTTTGTCAATATGATAGTTACCAGAGATGGATGACTTCCCAAAGGATACTGTTATGCATTTCTTGGCATTTAGTTTTAGTCCATGGCTTTGATACCAGTTGTTTGTCTGTGTCAGCCCCTCCTGGAGAACATTTGCATCAGTGTGAGATTCAATGACCACTCCTAATTTGCAATCATCTGCAAATTTAGTCAGCCTGGCCTTGACTTCTGAGAAGTAAATGCAAAAAAAGGAGCAGTCCAAGGACTGATCCCTGAGAGACTGTACTTGTGACTGGCCTCTTTGTAGAGGTGGACTCCACAATTCTAACTTTCTGAGTCCTGTCTGTGAACCAGTTGGCTATGTACTGGGTGACATACGGTTTGTACCCAACCTCTTGAGTATGTCAACAATCCCCAAGTGAGGAATTGTCAAATGCCTTGGCCAGGTCAAGGTAGGCCGTATGAACAATTTTGCCCTCATCCATTGCTTTGGTGACCTTTTCAAAGAAGTCCACCAGGTTGAATAGGTATGATCTTCCCTTGACGAAACCAAACTAGTATGGGTCCAGTGTCTGGAGGTTTACTGCATCTCTGTTGATCATCTGCATGATAATTCCTTCCATGGCTTTACATATAAGACTAGTGAGACTTGTATCTGTAATTTTCAGTGTCTGTAGATGGCCCACCTTTGTGCAGAGGGATGACTGTTGCCTTTCTCCATTCACAAGGCACGAAACCTGTTTGGAGGCTACAGTTTAATAGTAATTCCAGAGGCCCTGATAGATTGTTTCATGCTATTTAGAAGGCACCCTGGGATATTGTCAGGGCCCATTAATGCAGTGCTGTTGTTCTTGGAGAGAGCATTAAGGACCTGCTCCTCAGTGATAGTAGGGGGAGCTATATTTGGTGATAGTTCTGGAGTCCTGTCTGTGAAGCCAGTTGGCTATCCACTGGGTGACATACTGTTTATACTCAACCTCTCGAGTATGTCAACAATCCCCAAGTGACGTATTGTCAAATGCCTTGGCCAGGTCAAGGTAAGCAGTATGAACAATTTTGCCCTCATCCACTGCTTTGGTGACCTTTTCAAAGAAGTCTACCAGGTGGAAATAGGTATGATCTGCCCTTGACGAAACCAAAGTAGGTTGGGTCCAGTGTCTGGAGGTTTACTATATCTCTGCTGATCTGCATAATTCCTTCCATGGCTTTACACATAAGACTAGTAAAACTTGTGTGTCTAATTTCCAGTGTCTGTAGATGGCCCACCTTTGTGCAGAGGGATGACTGTTGCGCCTCTCCATTCACGAGGCGCAGAGCCTGTTTGGAGGCTACAGTTACATAGTAATTCCACAGGCCCTGATAGGTTATGTTTCATGCTATTTAGAAGGCACCCTGGGATATTGTCTGGACCCATTAATGCAGTGCTGCTGTGCTTGGAGAGAGCATTAAGGACCTGTTCCCCAGTGATAGTAGGGTGAGCTATATTTGGTGATAGTTTTTAAGGGAAGGTTGAGGGGGAGAGAGGGGTAAAGTTGGTGCTGAATTTCAGCTGGGAAGGTTTGCTATATCTTCTGGCTCAGTATAGTTGGCTCCCTTTACAATGAGCTCTGCACACAATTGTGTATTGCCATTGAGGTTGCATTGCGGGCATAGCTAAAGAATGCTTTGTCCTTGTCCTTGGCCCGGGAGGCCAAACGTACTTCAAATTTGGCTTTGGTAGACTTTTTGTCCTCTGAGTTGTTTGTTTAGTTTGATGAGAGCATTTTTATCCTGCTGGGTGGTGAACCTCCTAATTTTTGCCATGATTTTTTTCCTCCTGTTATACAACCTGTTGATTTTGTGATTCTACCAGGGTGGCCTGTTTTTTGTTAGTTCTGTACTACTTCCTGGTGGGTACAGCTGTCTCTGTGCAGTTAGTAATATGCTTTTACAGGGTTTTTGTGAACAGTTCTGCATAGGCAGCAGTGTTCTCAGGGTTTATGGGGTCTTGAAATTTTGCCAGGTTCTCAATTAATAGCAGGAGGTTAGCCTTAGAATATTTACTGAATATTCCAGGTTTAGCTGGGGGTCCAGGTTTTATTTTTACTTCAAAGGAGACCATTTTGTGGTCTGACCTTACCAGGGAAGGCATTACAGTAGGGGGTGTGCAGCACTCTCCCATATTAGTGAGGACCAGATCCAGTAGAGTTGCACCCCTGATTGGGGTATTGACTATCTGGTCCAGGGAGTTTGTGTTTATAAAATTCAGGAATCTCTGTGCATGTACGTTTGGTGTCGTATAGGATTCCCAGGTAACAGTGAGATAATTAATGTCACCCGTGAATATGGTATTGGGTTGGACGGTTAGTGTTTCTAATCAGTTTAAATACATGGTTTGGGTTTCTTGGGTCATAGAGAGGGACCTATAGTTTTCAAGGAAGTGGTATTGGATTTTGCCTATGGTGATTTGAACATGGAGCAGCTCAAGTGCTTTGTCCTGTTTGACCAGCCTTGAAGTATATTTATCTTTGATGTAAATAGAGACACATCCAGCTTTAGTCCATGCCTGTGAAGTAGCTAGCCTAAATGTGTGGAAGGCATTATAACCTAGCACTGTTGGTGTGCTTTCTGCAGCTTTAAACTATGTCTACGTGACCGCACAGATGTCAGCATTCTCTAGGGTGAAGAGAGCTTCTAGTGAGTGGAGTTTTTGATTTGCTGTGTCTGAAGTACTTTCAGTTTGGCATTGCCTAACAAAGGCACTATAGGGGGAGACAACTTTTTAGCTGATATTCGAAAGCCTAGAGCAAAGAGGTGCAGACCATTTCTGGCAAAGCAGCATGGTCTGTTGACCATCTCCTTCCATGATGACAAATATTGCACCCCCTTAGAATGACATCAGAAACTAAGCCAGTTATTAAAGTGAGTCATCTATTGTTCATATTGTGGCATCATCCTCGGAGAAGGTAAAATGCTGCTCAGTGCTAGGGTCGTACTAGCACTGAGCAGCATTTTACCTTCTCCAAGGATGATGCCACAATATGAACAAAAAATAATTGACTTTAATAACTGGCTTAGTTATTAAAGTCAGTCATCTTTTGTTCATATTGTGGCATCATCCTTGGAGAAGGTAAAATGCTGCTCAGTCCTAGGTTCATACTAGCCTGAGATTCCAAGCGCTCCATAATGTCTCTCTTCATATAGTCTAGGGAGGTACAGTTCAGGTCATTTACTCCCACATGGACTATGACTGAGTCATATTGGTAATTGTGATCCAATGACCCAAGTGCCTGTGTAATGTGACTGATCCTAGCCCCCTGATAAGCAACTGATTGTGACTTTCTCCTTACTCAGCCTGGTGAGAAGGACATCAGTGTGCCTCACGGAGTCTCCAGTGACTAGAATGTTGGATTGTGTGGTGGCTTGCCTTATGGGCTTAGAGGTAGATGCTCCATGAGATGTAGCTCTATGTGTTGATGTGGTGGTTGTTTTGAAAGAGTGCATTTGGGGCTACTGATGGTATTATGTGTACTTCGTCTAGGAGGTCTTTAGTCACAATTAAGTGCCTCAGGATTTGTGGGTCGATATGTCTGCTTTGAATTGTGCATGATGGGTTCAGCATGTGTACTACTGACAAACTTATTGACATTAGGAGTACTGGAGTACTTTTATGTGAGAGCTTTGCCTCCAGTGACATTTTGTAAATACTTCTCTCGCATACCATTATCAGTTTGTTTGAGAATTAACTGGTTGTCAGTAAACATGAGGTAATTTCTGCATTGCCTCAGGATGCCCATATCCACCAAGCCAGTAAGCGAGACAGTAGGAAAGTTCATATCCATGATAACAGACCCTTTTTTATTGATTAGGCAGTTGGAGTGAGAATATCAATAACTGTCAGGACTATCCGGTTTGCAACTATGAGAACAGTGCTTGTCACTGCAAACTAGTTGTCCTATGTGGAGCTAGGTATTGGAGAAATTTCAATTGTGCTTTTATCGAAAAATGTCACTCAAGGTGTCGTGAGTCTATACAGAGCACTACCAAACACTTGAGGGTAACTAATATGTAGACCCTGAAAATTTAAGGATGAAGTTTTTAGGCTGATATTCTGAAGTTAGAAACAAATCAAACAGTACTTAATGGGCTTCTGCCTGCTAACTACTAATGCTGGTCTCACCACAGCTTCACTCTGTTGGGATACAGTACTACTTTGATTTTTCTCTCACCAGAAGCAAAATGTTAGCACCAATCCCAAGATGAGAAGCAGGCCACAGCCTGTTTAGTGATCCACAGTCTTGTATCTGATGATTTAAGGGTCTGTAGGCTTGTAGCCTTTTCCTGGTAGATGCCTTGAATAGCAACCAGAGCAGTCAGGGACGTTGCGCACAGGCACTCACTCTCCAGCCAGAAACAGTCAGGAAAAAATTAACCCTGCTGCTTCTCTCACCAGGACCAGAATATAAGCACAGACTCCAAGCTGTCACCTATAAAGCAGTTATTGGGCTTTCTGGTACTAAGGAGTCTCCAAGAAATAGTCACTGTATTTCTCCTCTCACCAGGAGAAAACAGAAGCACTAATTCCAAGATGACTTCTGAGAAGTAGAATGTGGGCTCTCCAGTGACTGGTGGTCTTCCAATAGATGTTTAAAGGTAAGATGAAAAAAATGGTTTATCCTAAACACTGAAGTGTACATTAAGCGGTTAGTTTTGTTTTTTTTGTTTTTTTTTGTTTGTTTTTTTTAAGAAGAGAACATTGAGAGAGACAAGTTGATCAATTAGAAAGCTGTGACCCTAGTTTTTATGTTGGTGGTGTGTGTGCACTTAATGAAACAGGCAAAGCATTACATTTATAGGCAGGGAGTGAAGTATTTTGTACTGTTTGGATAAATGTGAAAAGTGCAATGTTTTGTCAGCAGAAATATTTGCTGCAGTATGTGCTGTTGAGATGCTTTATTTGGCAAAGTGTGAGAAGCTTGTTGCTTATGGTGGTGGTGAAATTGAAACTGAAGGTTCAGTAGTGCTTTCATGTTACTCTGCTGGGAACAGCTATGACTTGCAATTTTACATAGTCAAAAGGCACGTACAGTCATTATTAGGCCTCAGACAGTTTGAAAATGAGACTGCTTTCATTTATTAAGGAAGTTCACCAAATAAGCTTAAAAAAACACTGTTCTAATTTCGCCTAGTCTATTTTTTCTACCTATGCTGAGCTTTTTGAAGACAAACTAGGCAAATTCCCAGTTGTGTACTCCAGTCCAGTTGTCAGGCCAGCCCAGAAAGTTCCAGTAGCTATACAGAACAGAGTCAAAGCCGAGTTAGATATAATGGTGCAGCAAGGTGTGATTTGTCCAGTAGGTTCGTCATCTCCTACTGAATGGGTATCTTCTATGGTCGTTGTTCATTAGAAAAGCTCAGATGATATCAAAATATGTATTGATCCACAAGATTTGAACAAAGCACTGAAAAGACCTCATTATTCAATGCGTACAGTTGAAGAAGTCTCTGTTCTAATGCCAAATGCCAATATTTTTCTGTCTTAGATGCAGAGAGTTCATTTTGGCATTCTGCAAGACTGAAAATCCTCATTGCTAACTACTTTCAGCACTCCTTTTGGCAAGTACAGATTTTTGAGAATGCCATTTGGGATAAATTCTACCAGTGAAGTCTTTCAGTGTGCAGTGGAACAAATTTTTTCTGGTTGTCCGTGTGCTATTATAGTAGATATTCTAGTAGCAGGAGGTAATGCTGAAGCAGAGCATGACAGAAACCTCAACAAAGTTCTGGAAAGAGCATGTGAAGCGAATTTTAAGCTGAATCCTTAGAAGTGCAAGTTCAGGCTACGAGCAGTTACTTGTCATTTATTTACCAGTTCAGGCTTACGACCAGATCCTTCCAAGCAAATCGCTATTCTTGAGATGCCAGCTCCAGACAATGTTCAAGCCCTACAATATTTTCTTGGCATGGTTAAATACCTAGGCAAGCTCTTTCCAGACTTCAGCTAACTTTCAGCACTACTTAGAGCTGACATGCAAAGATGTATCTTGGTCATGATCAGAACAACACCAGAGAGCATATGATGTCCTGAAACAGAAAATTCAGTCCACCAACTATCGAATACTTTGATGTTCACAAACTAGTTACTCTTTCTATTGATTCTTCAAAATTTGGTCTTGGTGCAGTCATTCTTCAAGAGGGTAGACCAGTAGCCTATGCATTCAGAACTCTAATCCAAACTGAAATGCAGTATGCGCAGATAAAGCGCTTTTGGCAATTGTGTTTGCATGTTTGAAGTTCCATGATTATATTTATGGTAGACCTATCCAGATTGAAACAGATCACTATTTTGAGAAAGCTTATGCATACAGCTCCTGCCAGATCGCAACACATGATGCTTAAATTGCAAAAGTATAATTTCAGTATAATGACACAAAAGGCAAACTTCTTTATCTTGCTGATACATTGTCCAGATCGCCCATAGTTACCACTGAACAGCAGGACCTTGATTTTAAAGTCGTGGAAGTGAGAATTTTTTTTCCACAGATCTTGATGAGCTTAGAAGTCATACAGCCTCAGATCAAGTTCTTCTGAATATAACCACTTTATTAGTCGAGGATGACCATTAAAGCAGTCTTGTTTACCTCATGACTTGCAACCTTGTTTTCCTTACAGAGATGAGATTTTGTCAGACAATGGTATCATCATGAAAGATCCAAAAGTAATTGTTCCAAAGTCCTTGCAGTGAGAGTATATTACTATCTTGCATCATGGCCACCCAGGAACTCATTCAACCAAAAGAAGGGTGAGAGAACTAGCATTTTGGCCTTCTATGTCAAGGGACATTGAGAGAGTATTTTCATCTTTTTGTGTATGTAATAGTACTAAGCCACATCAACAGAAGGAACCACTTAAGCTAAACCAGATTCCTGAACTACCGTGGTCAACAGTAGCTACATACATTTTTGAATGGAATGGTCAACATTAATTTTATTGGTAGACTCTTCTTCCAATTGGTTCGAGATTGACCTACATCCTAATCTAGTGACCAGTACTGTCATTAGTAAGTTAAAGTTTCATTTTGCAGTCCATGGTAGTCTGCACAAATTATTTCTGACAATGTTACACAGTTTACAAGCCAGCAGTTCTAAAGATTTGCTGAAGAGTGGGACTTCACTCATGTTACGAGTAGCCCTGAGTACCTGCAGTCAAATGGTTTGGCAGAACATGCAGTTCAACGTGCAAAACAATTACTAGAGAAGTCAAAACGAGACAATAGTGATGCTTTCTTGATTCTCTTGAGGCTTGTTGGCTGTTGGTGAAGCACCCTCCAAGAGGAAAAAACGCTGAGAGAAGAAGGGAGCCACTTTTGAGATTGTAAGTATTTTTTCTCTGTTTAGCTGCCTAGCTTGAGCATTTTCTGGCTTGTTAAACTTGATTTCTGTATTAGTAGCTGTATTTAGAGCACAACCAAAAGCTGTTTGCTGAATTTCCTGTTTGCACTTAATTTTAAATCGTTTTTTTCTTAAAACTTGCATATTTTCTGTCCTTGACCTAGCACTCTTGTTGAACCTCTGCTATCTCTAAAAAAAAAATCTTGCTTTTTCCCACTTTTCCTGAACTGTTTGAAAGTTTCTGTGAGGCCATTTTGCTTGGGCTGAAGGAGGGTCTCTCTGTTCATCAGTGGCAGTGACTAACATTGAGCAGCTTAGGTGGTTACTGACTTGAAACTGTAGTTTTATTGGCCACTAGGGGTTATTTCCATAACTCCTTCATCTTCCTCTTAAAACCTAGTTGCCTCGGTGGTTTGGGCGTCTTTCAGGCTTGTTGGCTGTTGGTGAATCACCCTCCAAGAGGAAAAAGCTGAGAGAATTTGAGATTTTAAGTATTTTTCTCTGTTTATTTTTTTCTGCATAGCTGCCTAGCTTGAGCATTTTCTGGCTTGTTAAACTTGATTTCTGTATTAGTAGCTGTATTTAGATTTTCTTAAAACTTGCATATTTTCTGTCCTTGACCTAGCACTCTTGTGTGGGGTCATTTTACTGCACTATATAACTTTGACTTGTGAACCTCTGCTATCTCTGTAAAAAAAAAAAAATCTTGCTTTTCTTTTTCCACTTTTCTGAGGAGTTAAAAAGTTCAGTTACAGTTCTGAACTGTTTGAAAGTCTCTGGGAGGCCATTTTGCTTGGGCTGAAGGAGGGTCTCTGTTCATCAGTGGCAGTGACTAACATTGAGCAGCTTCCCTGCCCCACGAGAGGTGGTTACTGACTTGAAACTGTAGTTTTAGGTCTATTCCTGCTTCTTTCCAGCCCTGCTATCAAGCACGCTTTAAGTGCTTTTTTTTGAGTTGCCACTAGAGCAGCATTCTCTTTGCAGGTCAAACACACCAAACCCCAGGAGTGCCCACTTCCTGCTAAGCCCACTACTTTTCTGTCTCATACCAACTCATAATTCTTTCTAGCATGTCCGAAGGTCAGATGCTGGCGCCCCTCCTGCCCATTTGGTGAATCTGGGATTCTGGAGACAATTACAATCAGGACTGGCAAGACCAGGCAGGAGGAGAAGGCAACTACACACACCACAGCCAGTCTCACAACACATAAACACACTAAGACATACTGAGGCTCTAGGTAAAACTTTACCTAAACAGCAGAGGCTGCCCTTAAGGCCAAATACAACATCAACAGCAGGTACAAATGCGACTCCAGTCATTTGTCCGCGGTGGTGTCAACGACCTGATCGCGTACTCCTGGACTACATGAAGAGACGAGGAGGGCTCTCTGATTATATGTAGCCCAGGTAGGTATGACCCTTGAGCAGCATCCTCATCCTCACCTTAGAATGATGCCACAATACAGTGTTTTAGGCAGGCTCAAATTCTAAACCTACCACCTAGAACACAAAAAGTAAAAAACTAAGGGTATGGAGAACATCGATGTCTGTGCTGTGACAAAAACCTGGTTCAAGGCTCCTGAGAGCAAAACACCATCATACTAGGTGACTTCAACTACCTAATATAGACTGGGAACAAAGGTTCCTGGGTTCATAAACTCAAATGCCATGGAACAACTAGTCACCATCCCACAGGAGGAGAGAAAATACTTGATCTCTCATCATCATCAACAATGGATCACAATGTTCAATGAATCTCAGAAATATTCCTCTTGATAAACATCTTGGTTCATCTGCACAGAGACTTCTGTTGAAACAAACCAGAACCACACTATCTATTAGCAGTCATTCAAGCACAGCAGATCATTGAAAGCCCATCTGTTGAAGACGCACTTATTCTAGAAGTCCTATTATGATAAGTCCAGCAAACTGCGCAATCCTTTGAGAAGGGGAGATAATGAGGATGCAGACGTCCAAAGGTTTTGATCGGACTGACGTCATGAAAACTATGTCCAGATTCGAGATCATATATTGTGGAATCACAAGGAGTAGAGTTTAGGCGGAGTCAGAAACTTGGTCCTCGTGTCCAAGCCTGTATTGCAGTATCATACCTGCAAGAAACTCTAAATCTCAGAGTGAGTTTCCAGTTCCAGAGGGCGTTCCAGTAAATATCTCTGTTCTTGAGAAGAATCCGGAAACTCCAGAATCTGTTTGTTTACCAATGACTGTCCCTGTTGCTAAACCCAATTCTGATTGCTATATCACTATATCAGATTTCCAGACCATGTTCCAGATGTACGGCAACTTGGACATAACTGTTGTTTATTTCTTAGTGTCTATATAACTGCATGTCATATTCAAGTGTCATTTTATTGTGGGCAATTCATTAACGAGGGAGAATGTAGGTCAGTATGTATACCTTTAAGAAGCTTTCCATGGGCTTGCACAAGTGTATAAATACTGAGCACATGCGAGCTTGACTGCCATTTTGTAGTAAGCTGTTCATAGGTTCATAGGTTTATACTAGGCTATCTGCCCTAAGGCATTTATAAGCCTAGCCCAAATTTTTGTGGCTTACGCCACCCCTTATATGAAAAAATACTGTGCCCATTAGTTTGTTGTGCCTCTGTCCAGCAGTGACACAGAGATGATTCCCGGGGTAAACCTACGATCTCCCATCCACAGGTCTAGATTTCTCTTGAACAGAGTCAGCGAGGTGCTCTGCCTAACATGGACCGGGATTTTATTCCACAGCATAGGGAGTCTCTGAGTGATAAATCTATCCCTCCAGCACGCCCTATTTATATCCGTGCTAGGGTTTAAGTCGCTTGCTCTAGTGGTTTTGGTGGATTTGGATTTTTGAGGTGGAGCATGTCCATTAATTCGGGTTGGACATGGCCTTGTATGTCAGGCACATGTCACCTCTGAGCAGACGGTATGCACTGAATAGAGCTGGAGTTTCTTCAATCTGGCAGCATATGACAGATTTTGGAGTCCCTTTATCCTTTTGGTGAGGAACTTTTGGGGTCTCTCCAATTGCTGCAGATGTCGGGTGAGATACATCCCGAATGGGGCATTGTACTCTATCAGTGGTCTGATAAGTGAAGAGTACAGGGGAACAATGACCTCACTAGATCTGGATGTGAATCCCTTCATGATCAGGTGGGCAATGTAGAAGGTCTTTCTAACCACTTTTGCAATGTGAGTGTCAAAGAAAGGCCACTGTCAACCTGGGTCCCCAGGTCCCTGATAACCTCTTCTGTGCTTAGTGGATTGCCACCTATATGGTAGCTTGGGGTTACCTTGTTTTTCCCGAAGGGTATGACTATACATTTTTTTCAGGCCATGGCTCTGGCACCAGCTATCTGTTTCCGTGAGTCCCTTCTGAAGGATATCCGTGTCCGATGCACTTTCCACTATGGCGCCCAGTTTGCAGTCGTCTGCAAACTTTGTCAGCCAAAGTCCTCCCATGTTGGCCTGTACTTCTGAGAAGTAGATGCCAAACAATAGGGGGCCAAGGACCGAGCCCTGTGGGACACCACTTGTGACCGGCTTGGAGTCTGACACAGCACCAGCAACTCTAACCCTGTGGGTTCTGTCCTTAAGCCAGTTTGCAACCCATCTTGTGACATATGGGTTTACATTTAAGCTGGTAAGTTTTTCTACAATACCCGAGTGGGGTATTGTGTCTAAAGCCTTTGCAAGGTCAAGGTAGGCTGTATGGACTGCCTTTCCTCATCAATGGCCTTGGTGACTGTTTCGAAGAAGTCGACCAAGTTCAAAAGGCATGATCTTCCCTTGACAAAGCCAAACTGGGTCGGGTCCAATGTCTGCAAGTCCCCTATATCTTTGTTTATGAGCTCCATTATGATCCTCTCCATAGCTTTGCAGACTAGACTTGTTAAGCTTATGGGGTGGTAATTACCAGGGTCCATAGAGGCGCCTTTGTGGAGTGGGACCACAGTTGCCGTGCGCCACTCCTTGGGCACGTATCCTGTGGTAAGGCTGAGATTAAACAGCTGCCTTATGCGGGTTTAATTCCTCATTTAGCTCGTGTAGCACACAGCCGGGGACACCATCCGTCCCATTGATGCTGTGTTTTTAGCTTTAGAGAGAGCAGCTTTCACCTGCGCATTTGAGATGTCCGGGAGGCTACACTCGGCTGGGATAGTTATCTCTCCTTTAGGGGGGGGGGGTGAAGTTTGCACTGAACCTGTCTGCCAGTATGTTGGCAATGTCTGTGGGTTCAGTGATTTTTGTATCATTTTGGACTAATTCTGAGCATATCTGGGAGATTCCACCCAGGTTCCTAACATAGCTGAAAAAGGCCTTATGATTGTCCTTTGAATCCATGGCAATTTTTCTCTCAAAATTGGCCTTAGTTGATTTTATGAGTGCTCGTATTTTTTTACTAATAATGATCAGGGTGACTTCCCTTTATGGATTTTGTTCTATCATGTAATAGCTTTCTCCTCTTATTGTAAAGTTTGTTAATGGCTGGGGTCCACCAGACTGGACGTTTGCCCTTTGTGGAAAGAGTCTTGGTTTTATTTGGGATTGCCTGATCCATGCAGTCCTGGAGGTGTTCATAGAAGGCATTTGTAAGGGCTTCCGCAGCTTGGGTTGTGGTTTCCACTGGCTCAGGGGCCTTGAAGGATACCACACCAGTCTTGAGTAGTGTGAAGTTTGCTTTAGAGAAGTTCTTCACTATGGTCTTTTTTGTTTGGGGTGGGGGCGGGATGTGGATTTCCAGTGAGATTAGTTTATGATCAGATCTCACCAATGAGGGATATACTTGTGATGTAAGCATGCATGTCTGTGTAGTGTGTCAGTTTGTCTATATTTTCTATTACTGCTATCCATCCTGATGTGTTTCTATGTAATAAAGCATATAAACAAACTACCCCACCTGTTTGTCTTCAATAGTAAACCAAGACGTGCGACAATATGTTTGCCATTCTTTCCATGCTTTTTCTCTATCTTGCATCAGTATTCTACTCTTTTTGGACAGACAGATTGCATTATTTGTTTTTAGACTAATCCTTATAGGGGGTGCAAAGCAATTTAGTCTATTTAGAAAAGCCAAATTGAATTCATTATCCAAGGGGAGGATTTTTAGAATGTTCCAGTTTATAGAGGATGGGATACTAGTGAATATTTCTGGGTTAACTTGGACTGATTGTGTGTTTTATAAACATACTGTTTAAGTAGCTATGTGAAAGGTCTGGTTTTTATAGGTTGGGAGATGGTCACAGAGAGTCTGACATTGTGCCTGTGGTGGTGAATTTGCTAGGGTTTAATATTAGGATCCAGTCTAATAAGGAATATGATGTCATGTTATAATGTGTGGGGCTATTTAGTTGTGTTAAACTGTGTAAGTTCACACTAGATGTAGGGGAGTTAGAAGTTATGTCCAGCCAATTGATATTGACATCACCTAGTAGTATTTTTCATGTGGCATCGTTATGGATATCTGATGTAGGGTATCTTCCAGTGTTGTAGCATTGTCATCTGAAGGGATGTAAAGGACAGTAATACCTGTTTGTTTATAGGAAAGTAGTAGTAAGCTCTGATGAACTGAATTTTGGTATTTGTTTGTTGTAGAGGGAAGTGTGGTGGCATTTGGGAAACACTTGTGAAATATTACCACCTTTCCTCTTTTTACAATCTTTACTCTTCCCCATCCTTCACTGCTGCATCAGCAAATGTAGATCCTGCTCTCTACTCTAGCAAATATGTCAGACTAACACAATAAAGAGTACTGGAGCATTGGAGCCCAGACAGACCCCTGTGGTGCTCCACTAGTCACTTATTTAATTCCTAACATTGTCCTCTCACCACAACCCTCATTGTCCTTTCATTCAGCCACACAGCTGCCCATTTTCTCAGTCTTTGTCCTACCCAGCAATTCTCTCTCTCTCTCTCTCTCTCTTATGTCAGCCTCCTGTGTGGTACAAGATGAAAGGCCTTGCTGTAATGACTGTTGGAATCATCTGGAATTTCCTTGCCTAGGTCACTTGTAACTTAGTTATATAAAACTGGATCAAGATTGACTAACCTTTCCTTCTGCTGAGAACACAAGCTGACTGCTCTCTTGGAGATTTGCTTATTCTTCCCATCTACTTCACTGACCCATTGGCTCCTCTACCTTCACTCAGTTTACTTATTCATTCCTTCTCTTGCCGGATGCAAACTTAGCTTCCAGAGTGAGCTTACTAATCCCTTTTTCCTGGACACAGTGAAAGTTTGGTGACCTATTAATTCCCTTCCCAAATAGCTGACCAGTGCCCCTGACAGGGATGAAGTTTGGGCTCATCCTTCACTGGAGTGAGAGTCCTATGACCCATTCATTCCCGAGATCTGAGTCCACCAGCTCCATCCTACCAATAGAAACAAGAGTTAGTTGGTAGAAACTGTGCCATTTGGTTAAGTGGACCAAGCTCTCAGACTTGCTGCCTGTTGGGAAGAGTCCTTGTGCTTGTGCACTACTGTGTATATGTCCCTGAGTTTTTATAGTGCTAGCATTGCTAGACGCATTTCTGCAGATGATGCCTCACCCTCCAGCAGATGTTGATAAGATAGTGGCAGTGCTACTTTTATTTTTAGATGAGCTGACTCAGGACACTAGCTAAACACAGGTTATAATGGCAGTAGTCAGGGTTTTGGCCCTCTACAACATAGGCCAGGGCCTCTGCCTTGGAGCTTATTGTGATGCAATAATGATACCAACCTTCAATTCAGAATTTTCTTTCCCATGTTAAGTTAACAGGCTTATAGTTCCTCCAGATTTTCTCTGCACCCCCCCCCCCCAAATTCCTTTCTACAGTGTCCCAAACAGTATTATTTCATTCTCTGGGACTTTTGCACTAGCCAGTCATCTGTTGAAAGTTTCCTTCAGAGGGTTTGCCAGCATACTGTCCAGATTTCAGTGGGGTCTGTGGACACAGTCCAGTCCTTGTGTCATAACTTCCTAACAGTAACACATTCCCTCTTGAAACTCCTCCTGTCTGTCTTGGTGTGTGTGTGTGCCTTTCTGTTCACCCCATTCTGCCTTACCCTTTCTTCCAGCTTGGCACCTTCCTTTTGTTTAACTTTGTGAAGACTGAAACAAAGTATTTATTCAGTACCTTAGCTTTTTCCTAGTCTTTTATGATCACTTTCCCATATTTGTTCAGCCTGGAGAGTTCTGTCCTCCATTCCTTCTTTCTGCTGTGTACCTATCCCTTTTTCATCCCTTTGAACTTCAGCTTTTGTATTTTTTTCTCCTTCATTGTTGGCTTTTTCCTATCAATGTGTGTGTGTGTGTTTGGGGGGGGCATGGATTGGGTATTGTCTATAGGAAGTCAGTTGGCATTCCTGCATTTTTGCAGAAGTGCTCTTATGTATTTATTTTTTTGGTTTTTCACTTGAGCTGAGAGGATCAGATGCTAGTTAGCATGAACCAGCACAGGGTGCTAGATCATCCAGCTACAACTCTGTGAGAGAAGGGGATCCATGACTGGATGTCAGGTCTAGGTGGCCTGAACTAATTTTCTCCCTTGCACAGTATACATTTACTGCACATGTAACTGGCAGGCTGATTGGTCAGGAGTCATTGCTCATTGTATAAGTGAACTACATGCATAAATGAACTATTGCTTGCTATTCTAGAGATACTGATGGTATACTAGATACAATGGCACAAGCTGACAACTGAAAATATGCAAATTATCTAAAGTATGTAGTATAGCAAGGAAGAAGGTAGCCTGACAGCAAAAAGTTAGAGAGATGACTGATGCAAAAGGCAGGGGAGAGAAAGCATGCTTGACATTTATAAAAATGTAGTGAGCTTGTTAGGGGATTGCCATCCTTAGGAAAATTAACAATTAGGGCCATCAAGTAAACATTACAGTTCCATTTGTAGTAGAGAGTTATCAAGGCCCCTTAATGCTTTTTGTTTTTCTTGGGCTGGTTCAGTAGCAAAGGTTTTTATCCTCACTTCTTTCTAGTTGTCCTGGGTTTTCATGTAGTGTCCCTGGTAGTGGAGGAGTTGCATGGAGAGAATTGGATTTGGAATAACTGGTGCTAGCTTGCCCATCCCAGGGAGGGTGTTGGTGTGAGTTATACCTCATGGATGCATCTAAGAGAAGACCCAGGGGTGCATTTTCTGCACTTCAGAATCTGGGTACATAAGCCCATTAAGGAGTGCACAGTAGTCTAAGTGGGGGCTGCAAGTGTGCTTAAGTGTGCAGTCATAGTAGGGTCAGCATTACAGGCATAGCACCTCATTGTCCAAACAGTGTTGAGCATGTTAGGAACTTTCCTGAAATTTCCTAACTGCCACTCTGTGAAAGTAGTAATTCCCTTCCTCTATTGTACTCAGATGTTGGGGGGGGGGGGGGTGCGATAAATTAATAGGCCTAAAAGGGATGTGGAGATTGATGTTACAGAGGTATAGATCCCCAGAAATATTAACATTGATGATTTTCTTGAAAATTTCACTGGTTGTCAGTAGCATTTGAAAAGGAAGGCTCACCATCTCCATCAGGAGAAGCTGGGATGTAAACCATATTAAAACCTGATGAGGTGTAGATTTTATGTTTGATGAAACTGGTGGAGTAGTTGGGGGATATACAGGAGGTTTTGTATGTGTTTTAGATGATTCTTATCTGTGTGGTGGCGATCAAATTCAAGCCAGTTGATGTGGAGAGAGAGGCAACAATGACTGTGTGTGTAGAAAGAGAGATACTTGTATACATATATAGATATGTGTTTGTGTGGGGTGGTAATGGTGGGATTGAGATCCAGTCATAGAAGTTCATGTGGAGGTGTGTGCATGTGCACGTGCGTGCACCCCCCCTTCATCTAAGCTACATCACAGAGGTAGGGAATTAACTGTATTCTAACAGAGGAATCTGTCTGTGAATATGACTTAATCCACTCATCATATTTATTTCCCGCCACACATAAGCACACAAATAACTGTAGATCCAGTTCATGTGAGCTTACACTCCCGTGATGACAAATCACTGTCCATTTGCTGTTATCCGTAGTAAATACAGCACATGAAGCTTTCCTAACTAGGTCATTCTCTAGTTTACTAATTAAATATCATTCAGGTTAGATATTACTCAGGTGAAAATCTAAGGAGTGTGGTAATCTTTATGCTGCTGTTTGCTTGGGGTGATTAAAATAAATACTGTTAGAATGTCTTTCTTTTTCTGCCTATGTGGTTTGCCTTATCTGTTCTGAAATGCTTTGGGGATTGCCTGTTTAATAATGTGTTATCTGCTTAGGTGTCAAAAAACTGAACCTGGTTGTGTAACCACTTTTATTTTAGTAATTGCAAATGTCCAGTGTTCAAAGAAGAAAAGAATGAACAGTAAGCTGCAAATTTAGACAGGTTACACCTCAGACAAAATGCAGCAGCTGAGAGTCATAAAGACCAGAAACAGGTTCTGCAGCATAACAACTACTGCTTTTATAGTTTCATCAGACAACCATTATAAAGTCATCATACTTGTGCAGTGAATAGTCTTCCTTTTCAACCAAGCTTTGCAGACTAGTTGCATTTAATTGATCACTGCTCCTGTTGCAGCAAGTATCACTACAGTCGGCAAAGAATGGATCCTTTCATTTCACTTCTGCATTTTCTTTTCTTTTTTTTTTTTTGCTAAAGACACTCAGCTGTTACTTTTCAGGGGTGACATCATACACCCAGCCCCACGAGCTGAAGCCTCTGCCTCCTAATGCACCTGCCTTGGGACTCCTGGCCAGCCAGCCTGTCTTCCAGCAGCAGGAAAGCGGAACCACACTTCTTGAGCCTTCCAAAGACAGTTCCTTATCATTCTGTAAATCCTCCCACCTCCTAAAAGGCCCTGGAAAAACTACAACTTCACTCTCTTGTATCCCTTACACACAACCACTGAGGTTTGGGGAGTATTTACAGTTGGTGCAGCAAGGAGGGGGGAGTATCTGCTGACACAATATCTTTTACAGAGAAGATTCCAGAAGTGTCCTAGATCACAAGTGACCTGCTGGTCTCCATTACAAGTTTCCCATTTCCTCAGATAATGAAGATCATTTAGGAAATCCATGCTGCTCAAGGCAAAATGTATCCCCATTTCCCCTTATTAGCCTTAAACTGTTTTTCCCTCTGCTTCTACCCTAACTTCTGGGTAAGCCCTTTTATCTGACTCCCACCAACACACTTGTTGAGCTGCCACTCAAATTCCCTCCCCCAAGATATTTACTTCCTTAGACTCAATTTGCTCCCTTCTGCTCCATTAATTGCCAGTAGTCCTGGATGTCTTACATGAATAATGTTGTGTCTTTTGGCTTTTCCCGGTTAGGGGTCGCCACAGCGGAACTCCGGTCCACTAATGATTGGCAGTAGATTTTTACGTGCCGAGTTGCCAGCCCTGACGCACAACCTTCAACGAAGGTACGCCCATTCACGCATGTCTCCACACAGAAGACGCTCTAGCTGAGAATCGAACAGGACGTCTTATTGTGAGGCGACAACGCTACCTCAGCACCACCACTGCAGTTGCACATTATTTGTCTTCACAAAAGCTGGATACTAGCAAGATGTACAAAAACATGTGGACCCACTTCTGGTGGGCAGAGCATAAACCCCTAGACCACTGTTCAGCTCTTGACTTTCTCTACCAGTTTATCATTTAGAAATCTTTGATTTGGTGTTTAACATTTCTTCTGTTAAAGTTCATCCTGCGACCATTTCCAAGTAGTGTTAGACTTTTCTTTTTTAAGAGCTTCTCTTTGTGGGCTCAGTAGATGCCTTGGAATCTGTACCTGCAGCATGATCTGAGCTGAAGCATCTGTCATGGAAGATGTTATTCCTTGTAGCAAGGACATGTGCGAGAAGGTTTTCTGAGATGCATACCCTCTCTGCTGTTCCACCATGTTTAGTCTTTCACATAGACTGGATCACTTTCAATAGTAACCCTTTGTTGGATTTCTGAAGAATTCAGAGACGAACTTTAACCACTCCATGTCTTTGCCCTGGGATTTTAAGTTCAGAGGACAGAGGCTATCTGCAAAGACAGCCAATTATCTGTATCATTTTTCTATAGGAAAGTGCTTTTAAGCTTACTCATGACGTGTGGGAGGCTTCTCACTTCGATTGTTACCTCAAAGCCACCTTTTTGCATGTAGCTTTGTAAGGATATTTGTTCAACATTTGTTTTCTCCTTTGAAAACAAAAAAGCCCGTAACCCTACACATACACGCGCAGCCACACACGCACATGAATGCACATGCACATATATACTCACACAGCCATGCACACAAACGCACGTGCACACACACACACACACACACACACACACACACACACACACACACATGAGCGAGCACATGCACGTACACACAGTACATCAACAGACTGAATCATGTAAATGTCAAGCTTTTAGACTTTTAGAGCTCATTAAGCTTACCTACTCTTTTAAAAGGTGTTGCCTTGTTCTAGGTGCACATTGCAGTTGTGATGTTTTACATCAACAGATTGTGTGTGTATGTATGTGGGGGTTGCTGTATTATTTCTTCTAGGGTGAAAGTTACATTATGATAGGCAGCATTGCACAACAAATTCCTGGCAGTACATCCTTTTCCTGTCATATGAAATCCCTTGCCAAACCAACTGAGCAGGCCATGTCAACAGTTTTTGAATAGAGAATTTTCTTCTTGGTTCTCTAGGAGTTTAAACTTGTGGAAGGCTTCAGCTCGTCATATACACCAGGCAAGGGTGTAGCCAGACATGCTCTTTGTACTCTGTAAGGTATGGCTTTATTGGGCCATATTATGTCTGTAACTAAATTAATGTCTCTAACAACATGTGTATAGCTTGTTTACAGAGTGGATTGCAAACTAAAACAATATATCTAATATTTTTGACTGAGCAGCTACAAATGTTACACTAAGTGCTTGGTGGGGGAGGAGCAACAGCTTGAGAGATGTGCCCAATTTTCAAATGCCAGATGGGTTGAGGGAGCAGCAATAAGAGTGTCTTGTATATAACACTGAATTCACTGACTGTACACCCCTGCCTGCCCATGTTTTCCTTACTTAAGCCAGGCCCTGAGTTGTCACATAAAGCAAATTCTGCTTGTACAGACAAAAATACTCTTCAAGATCTTCCCTCCATTTTCTGTCATTTAAAGAGTACTTAGTGTAGGCTCGCAGCTCAGATTATTCTAATTACCACCAACAAATCTAATTTCTCTAGTTCAGTCACAGCACCCCAGACACATACTTCTCAACCTGTTAGCACAAAAAAATCTGGACAGAGCCTAAAATAATGGAGGACAAAGATAGGACAGATTTTAAATATTGCCCTTATAAACTTAGAAGGTCATTAGAATAACACAATTTGTGTTGTCTGGACATTTTCTGAAGGATATGAAGTCTGAAACTCAAATGTATGCCATTATTTAATGACTTTAGTTCTCAGTGACTTTCCAGAAAATCAACAATTTTATGAGGAGCAGATGAAAAATATGAAGCAAAAATCTGGACATTCAGCAAATATCTGTACAGTTGAGAGCTATGCCTGGACATATCAACTTTGAGCGACCTCTTTTCATAGAACCACAGTGACCTGGTTTATGCAAACCTCAGGTTCATGAAATTCCATGGCTGGATGCTGAACAAATTGCCTTAACCATGTTTAACATGTAAGATGCAATTTTGCATATTCTGACCTGATAAAATGTTAATAAACTCTCTTAATCTTCTAAGGGGGATTTGCTTTTAGGTAGCTTCTAAGGATTTTTTTCTCCTGTTCTTGTCAGCTGTCTTTCATCTTTGACTGTTTGTTGTTCCTGTCAGGGACAAGTCTGTTTTAACAGTTGCAGTTCATCTGTTGGCAGTTTCTTCCTTTCATGAGTTTGTGGCTTGAATGCAGTACATTTCATTTCGGGAAATACACACACAATCCTCTACCAGAAAGCCAGTTCATGGTTTAGATTTGTATTTTATACTGTGGTTTTTGGCTATTCTCTCTGATTTTTTGTGTTAAGTGGAGTTGACATTATCTCCTGAAAAGCAAGATTTTTATAAATATCAGCTTCTCTCACAGAACAACTTCAGGCCATATGACATGAACTGCACCTCTTCTGGGCTTCTGTTTGGACAGGATCTGCACTGCTTGTCATGATGAAGGCATTGTCCACAGTACCCCCCTTCCTACTCTTCCTGTGGCACTGTAAGGTCTATCCCAGGACATCCTAGCAGTAGGTCATGCCTGGTTCACCTCCTTCTCCTAGGGATACCTAGGAGGCATATTCACTAGGTATCTGTACAACTGCAGCCGACTTCTTTTGACATAGAGGGGCTGCAGAGGCTTTCTAAATCCTTTCAAATTGTTGAGCTACTTCCTCTGTTATGGAGATAGAGCCCAGGAAACCTGTTATTTCTGCTGCTTTTATGTGTGATCTCATTCTTGCAGCTATTACCCAAGACTTGTGACCGTAGGTGAGAATGGCAATGCAAACTAACCAGAACACTAAACAGTAAGTTTAGCAGTTAGTTTGTTTGTGTCTTTCGGCTTTTCCCAGTTAGGGGTCGCCACAGCGGAACTCCAGCCCGCTAATGATTGGTAGTTGATTTTTACATGTCGAGTTACCAGCCCTGACACACAACCTTCAATGAAGGTACGCCCATTCACGCATATCTCCACGCAGAAGACGCTCTAGCTGAGAATCGAACCGGACAGCGTCTTACTGTGAGGCAACAACGCTAGCACAGAGGATTAATGCTATGAGCTGTTAAAGAGCTGCTTCATGTAAGTCCATAGTTAATTATCTCACCCTCCATTTGCCTGGTGTTTGCGTCTAAGTTAACCATTGTTCCTGGATCACACCTGAAAAGGACTTGAGCCCAGTGACCTTACCTAGTTAACAAATAATTAAGTAAAAACTGAAAGCTTAATTTTGTGATTCGCTTGACTCCCACATTCTGGTGCAAAACTGCAGTACTGCCACAAAAGTACTAATCCACTGTTCCCTTTACTCTCATTTATGACCAAACCCTAAGATTCCTCCACTCTCTCTTTAGAGAGCTAGTCCCTTTCAACTGTAGAGAACAATTAACTATGCTTTGGGAGAAAAACAAAGCTTCTGCTCTGAGGAGGTGATTTTCAACTCTGTTACTTCATACTCTGCAATGAGCCACTTTGTAGCATATTGGAGATCAGTCTTTTGAAACGAAGAAGAGACGCTGCAAACAGTAAAGATGCAACTCTCACTTCCCCGAACTGGGTATAGACTGGGGCTGTGCCTTTATATCCCATTCATGAAAATCGTAAGCAGGAGGGGGAAACGAGAACCATCCTTATCAGAATTCTCTGCCACTTTGAATATATTCAGCTTAATGCTTAACTTGCAGACAACTCTTGCCCCACGAAGGTAGAAACCAAATGACTTGCAGCATCCCTTGTACCCTGCAATGTTGTATAACCTTCCACAAAAAATATCAAGGTACACCATCGTATGCCTTTGCCACATCCACAAACTCGTGGTGTGTACTGGCACACTCCCACTATGCTTCAAGTATGTGTGTACAGGCATTCGGTCCACTATGTCATGGCCAAGGCAGACACTGCAGTGTTCCCACTAAGTCAGCGGATTAGCAGTCAGATGAGGATTCATTTCCAGCACAGTGCCATAGGTCATTCCAAGGAGGTTTTGGAAGTAAGCCATCCAGTGATAAACAATGAAGAGGCAGGGGCACTGCACAGGCTTTTGTCTGCAATGGTCAAGAACAGTGACCCAAATTGGGGGTACTGTATGGAGGTTGAAGGAAAACTCAGAAATCCTGAACCAGATGGGCATACCTGGCTTTGAGGAGGCAGTACCAGAAGCAACTGAAAGACATTAGTTCATTTTTATAGCTGAGGCCATGTGGTTGTAGAACTAAAGATCAGATCAGACATGTTTGAAGACACTGGATAGTTCAGGTGTCATGGATAATTTGCCTTTTCACTGTTGCCTGGGAGACTGATTCTGCATCACTAGATTGTCAGACTGGGGTGCTGTTACTGCCATTTAATTACTGGACCATTTAGTGTGAACACTAGTAAAATTACTGGCTGAGAGAGAAGTGAGGTCTGTCCCTATACCTCCGGACTTCAAATTACAATAACTGCGCTTGCACACAGTAGAACAAAGCTAGCATATTTCAGCAAAACAATCCGGTGATGAAACGGAATCACTGAACTGAAAGATTATATTTCTGCTATGGGTAAATGTTACAGGTTGACTAGAAGCTGGTGCATGGGTAGGGCTTTACTGAGTCTCCAGGTAATTTTATTTCAAGAGTTTGAGAGATTGCTTTAGTCATGAAGAGGTATGAGTGATGCATGGCATTTGTTAGTGTGAGATATAGTACCATGCATGTATTTTTGTGTGTATTCAGCTCAATGGCCTTAAATGGACAGTGTAGTCTACCCCCTATTATGCCATCACAATTTCTTTCTCCCTTGATATGAGGCCTGTCTCTCCAGTCTCTGTAAATATGCTTTCTTTGAAGTTAAACATTATTTATTTCCCTTTTCCCCATGTTTGTGTGACCGTGAAGGTAGTATATTTAAAGATTGGGGTACAGGGGATTCTGTCCCGTGTAAAAGCACTTAAAATGTTATAGCTGACTTTATTTGCCATCATAAGCAGCTGCAGCAGTGTGGTATTGTGAGCAAGAATTGAGCTTAAGTGAGCTTGTTTGTGATGACCTCCAGTCAACCCATGTTTTTAAACTGCATGCAGAACAGGTACATGTTCTTGAAGAGTATGCCTGTAGAGAGACTAAAACTAAGCACTAGTGGTTAAACATAGGAGAGAAGAAAGAGTATTAATTGTTGCATAATTGAACTGAGATGCTTGGTCCATTTACAGGGTCATTAAAGGTGAATAGTTTACTCCAAGCAGATAGATAGCCCACATCTCTGTAGTCCTCAGTTGCTTTGCAATTGGACACTTTTGGAAAGCGATTGTCTCACAAGAGGCTACAGACAAATTCTAGGGCTTAGAGAAGCCACATAACTGTCAAGAGGCCATGCAAAAAGGATGAAGCTGCCCATCGTACCGTAGTTCTACTAAGACTGCAGAGAGGAGGATGAGACAAACGAGAAGAGCTGGGCTAAGACATGGGTAAGGATGGAGGCAGCAATTGGGGGGAGATGGAAAGTGGTAGAATAAAGCAAGTTGGAAAGGATGAAGGTTATAAAAAGTGCAACTTTGAAGGAGAGGTAGATGGGGAAAATCTAAGAAAAGCAAGTATGGTTGAGAGATATGCAGATGTGTAACAGGAATTAGCCAAGGGTTACACAGAAAGATCTGTGGGGATACTGTTGTAGTGTAGAGGAAAATTTAAGATAACCCTCTAAGTGAGAGTGTAATATGTTAGGACATTGACCATCACTGATTGAAAAATAGGTCCAATTATACACACACACATGCAGAGAAAGTCATCTGCTTACGCACTTAGAGTCATAAAAGTGGAAAGATATCCGATCTCATATGGGACTCAAACTTTTCCAGTGCACTGTACCGATATCGCATCCGCTGGATCAGCAAGAACCTCTGTACAGTTTTCAAAGATAAGTCATTCAGCTATGTCAGTTGATGTAATTTTTCTGTTATATAAAGTATTGCTCATTTTAGAGGGTCTTCTGTGTTACCCCTGAGTTGCAGTTTCCATGGAGCTTATTACATTGTAAGCAAGAGTATAAGAGGCTTGGATCCCAACATGGGAAATGTGTGTGTGTGTGTGTGTGTGTGTGTGTGTGTGTTTGTGTGTATGTGAGGGGGTTACCCCTTGACCTTTGTCCCCTTGTCATCTAAAAAAGATTGCAAAATTGTTTGCAAATGCAGTTTTCTTGGGTAGACCCTGCATTTGTGCGACTATAGTTCACAAAATTACCCAAAGGCAGTGTATTAGAGCCAGGAAGATAGGTTTTTCATTCAGAATAAGTGTTCAGGAGCTTGAGTACTTGGGTCAATAACTGAGTGAGAGTCCAATGTCACTACTGCCTAAAGTTGTTTTTTGCAATCCACAGGAACAGCTCAGTGTCTCCCATTCCTTCCTTCCTTTGTGGGGGCAAGAGCCCACCAGCCCAGTTATTCCTTGGTGGAGGCAGAAGTCAGGCTGTAGGGTACTCTCAGATCCTGTGGATTGTCCTATAGCCACTCTCCATGCCTTTGGATGTACATGCACACTTCTACTCGTGCAATCTCCAGAGCAACTGGCACACCACCTGCAGTGCAGGCATAGTAGGCTCTCCATGCTGTAGTAATACAACTGCATTACTTTAAATGCCACCAGTGCAGTGAGTTAAGCTACCTCTCTCTCCCTTTGAAGGGCGAGCCAGTGTCAATCATTCATTGCCATCCTCTCCAGCCCAGACCCTCCGG
The DNA here is from genome assembly GCF_019279795.1 of Protopterus annectens. NCBI lineage: Eukaryota > Metazoa > Chordata > Ceratodontiformes > Protopteridae > Protopterus > Protopterus annectens. The sequence goes on along the minus strand of NC_056737.1, from coordinate 1,922,909,608 downwards.
TGCCCATGCTTGTAGTTGAACCCAGGTCATCTGGGTACATTCAGGACTTTATCCTCTCTGCCAATTAGATGGGTTACCATTTACGTCTTGAGTCAGAGTAGACCTCTGTTAGTTGTAGAGACATGAGAAGGATAAGGATGTATTCCTTTGAGCTTTATTTACATTAGTAGGTAGTCTGCAAGGAGCTATAATCCCCCTTAATAGTCAATGCATTTAAAGGGCAGTGTATAAAAATCACAGATGTAAGCCTTGCCAGATAACTGACAATCTTTGGTGTTATTTTGGCCTAAAACGCAGACAGACAGCATCCATGTGTAACTAAAGTGGCAAAGGTGCAATTCAAAAGTAGCTTCCAAGTTCATAAATACACAGATGGGCAATATACAAGCTATCATTGGATCTGCTTTGGGGTTACTAATGCACAGATCATGAATGAGCAATGAATAAGCACAAGTAGTTTGAGGGTACATCCCTAAATGGTAAGGCTTTTGGATCAAGCTAGAAAAACTGTAGAAACTGCTGAATCATACTTGGATAGTTATATTTCTGGTACCCTTTCACCTTCATAGATACCCAACTGACTATTAGCAGGCTCCCAATGTCCCTCCTCAGTCTCCAGTTCCCAGAAGTTAAGTCTTCCGTTGAGTCAAATAAGTGTATTTGTGCTGTTACATATACAGGTGTCACAAGTCACGCATCATAATTCAGAAACATTAGTATTCTTAATGTTTATGTAAAGCAAGGTGTACCTTGATTCATCTGACAAGGTGCTGGCAGAAACAATCAAGCAAGACACAGCTCTATGACCAAACTTGAGTCTTTTGTGCTTGGTGTCCATAAGTGCGATCATTTTAGGTTGGTAGACAGGAAAATGAATTGTATTCAAAAATGGGGGTAAAAACATGAAAAAAAGTGGTATTTATAGGTGGGCTAGCTTCATTCCACCCATCAGTATCACAACTGCTTCTGCATGCCATCTCTGTGGTAGCTGTGTCTTGGAGAAACATACATTTTTTAAAAGACCATAATCTAAATCATAAAATGCAAGACCTGATATTTGCACATTAGGGATCGCTTGAGTGCTGATCACTATTGAGTTGAAGTGTACAAGCCTGGCACCCTACAAACACCCTTTATAACAGTTTTAGATCAACGATTGATTTTTTTCTTGAAGTGAGTTTATGTATGGGGTAATAGGTAGGCTGGTCAGGATGCAGCAAAAGTTTGTACTCCTTTTTAATAGAAAAACCCTGCAAACTATTAATTGTGCAAGAAGTTAGTAGAAATAAATTAGTATATTATTTCAACACTTCACCCCAGTATCTGCCAACTTTCAGATTTCATTCCTTTTCAAGGGCTTTGGCATTTATGCAGCCATCAGAGTTTTCTTGCTTGTCCCATTGTTTCTGCAACTGCTCTGACCTCTTCCACCATAGCAGCAAATGTGGCACGTGCTTCATATTTTGTGTGCATGCTGCTATATACATGGCCACCCAGGGTACAGCACTAACCATTGCTTGGTGATTCTTGCACTGAGCTGCCCTAGTGCATCCTGATACATTCTCCTTGCCTACACTAACAGTATGTTGAGCCAGGCAGCCTTCCCTTCCCCAGGATGGATGATGTAGTGTCACCCCTCACAATCACACACTGTCTGTTTGGTTCCCCTAGTGCCCATTCACTAGCCAATCCCTGGGTCATCTGGGTCACAGACATGGTTAACAACTCTGTTACAGAAATGGCTGGAGGAAATGTCAGTGTTATTAATCAGCCATGCATTAGGAAGGGGCACTGATTACATTTATCCAACCTAGATGTAGTTAATGTGCAATGCAGAGGTTTGCTTGTGATCTGAAAGCTTTATCTTTACTTGTCTTAATTTCTCTTCCTAAATTAATGAGGGTGAGCAGTGCAAATCCCTGATATAAGCAGCAGCTGTGTATTGCAGCATACATGTCTTCAGTTCCATGAGCTGAAGGTACATCAGAACACTGTACATTTTTTTACGCTAATAGTTCTATACAATATGCGCAGAATAGTATAAATGCAAGTTAGGCAGTAGTTACCAAGACTGTGTAATAGTATTAGATGTGTAAGTAGTTAATTTCAGTAAAGGTTCATAAAATGCAGTAATTACAACTTGTTACATAGGTATAACAACCCAGAAGCAGCTGCATATGCTCTAGTAACTACAGTATGTAATCTAGGACTAGGAGTGAGCAAATAAGGTTTTACCTGTGTCTGGTTCATAAACCTGTTAAGGAGACAGTAGCCAGAGGTACTGGTCACTGCCAGTATGACACAACAGAAGTCACACCATTTCAGAAAATGTATGCTCCAGTAACTGCAGTATGTAATCTAGGAATGAGCAAGTAAGCTTTTACCTATGTCTACTCTCTAAATGTCTTAGAGAGACAGTAGCCAGAGGTCCTGCTTACTGCCACTGTTAACACCCTACTATTGCACTGTTTCAAAGAAATTATATACAAGCAAATACATTTCATGAGTCTAAGAGATTTTACAAAAAAAATAGTCACAGCGCTGACCGTATAATTTTAGTGTCTGACTACTGGAAGAATTATTAGCAGATTTGTAGTTCAATAGGACTCTAGTACTGCCTACTACAATTTATGGACAGTAGTTTAGTTTTAGAGGAATATCATGAGCTACTTTAACAAGCGTATAGCAAAATACAGATATCCTTCATAACCTGGCACTAGGTGCAGGGGAAGGGGAATTTGAATATAAGACAGTAGTAGACCCAAATGGTTTGTGGGTAACAGTTTACCTGTTGCTGTAATGTTTGGAATGTTTTGTAATCGGTGCAGTAGTTAGTGGTAGACTGTAGCAGTGCAAATGGATGATTTCCATGCCACATTAAGTGTTAACCCCAACTTCCGTGGTGGTTCAGCGGTAGCGTTGTTGCCTCACAGCAAAGAGGTTTTTCCATTCGATTCTCAGCTTGGGTTCAGAGTGCCTTCTGTGTGGAGTCTGCATGTCCTCCCCGTGGTTGAGTGGGCGTTTGAAAGGCATGCGTTGAATAGGCTTGCCTTCGTTGAATGTTGGGCGTCAGGCTGGCAACTCGACACCATAAAAAACAACTGCCAATCATTAGCGGACTGGAGTTCCGCTGTGGCGACCCCTAACCTGGAAAAGCTGAAAGACAAACAACAGTAAGTGTTAACCCTATTTGGAACACTTCAAACTGAGCTGCACCACTGCATGCTGATGTAGTAAGTTTTAGGTCTGAGCATTTGAAGTAGAAAACTATTCAATTCATGAAGGAGTTTTTGGCTTTAAGTATGTAGTGCTACGTGCATGCTGACAAAACACTGGTACCACCATATTGCCCTGAGTTCTGGAAATATCACACTAATTGCTAGCTGTTCCTGTTGTAAAATAATTACTTCAGCATTTCAGGCAGCACAAGACAGATTTTGATAGATGGGTATCAGACCTGTCAACTGTTCCTATTGTGGATGAACATATCTATTTTCAGGCCTGATTTATTCCTTTTTGGAGGCATGTCCCTGTTTTGAGACTTGATTTACTCCTTCACATGATTTTATGAATCCCCTCTAATCACATGTGAGTTATGAAGTTATACAGAAAACTACATTACATGATCAACATAATAGTGACACCAGTAATTTAAAGAAAGTGGGTACATTTTACATTTCCCTTCAGAAGTAAAAATAAATGACGTATAGTATAATTTTTGCCATGCAAATCATTAAAGTCAGACTTTACAACTATGTCTTTGATAATGCAGTTGTATTTTTCCCATTTTTTTTGTCACACACTGTTTTTTAAACGTGTTTTTGCATCATGTCCCCACATCTCTAATGGAACCAGGAAGTCTCATGCTATTTGGTATTCAAATTTTATGCTAAGTAGATGTCCAGACTTTTGGCAGTGATGTACCTACTTCTCAAGGGTCTTTGTACGTATTTTCAGTGTGTGCAGCTTCAAAGGTATCATGGGCTTTTGAGGACTTAAGTATTGTGCAAGGCTGCAGCATACCTCTCAACTGTCCCTGATTTTTCCAGAATGACCTTGATTCTGTCTCATATTTCTGCACTGTTCATCTTAAAATTTTAGATTTCCTGGTAAGTCGCTGAGGATTACAGGCAGTCAGTAGTGCCAGACATTGTATTTCTTATTGTTTAGAAAATGCATGCTGATGCAAAACCTGCTTTATTAACTTTATAAGTGAATTAGAGTAATAGAAAAATATTCCTGATTTTTGTGCCTTTGTTTCCCCTCTATTACTTTTGGCTTAGTTCTGTGCAGAATTCCAGAGCAAAAAAGTTGAGATGTATGGGCTGTAATGGCGTTTGCTATTCAGTGTATTCTGCAGTTCAGCTTGGTATACATTCCTTCCTAGGCTGGTCACAAGAACATTGCTGAAGTACAGTTTGTTTTATTTATGGCTGGGAAGGCTGGTCCAAAGACACTTTTCAGCTACTACCTGGGCCAGAATGGCAAAACATAATAGTAAAACTAGAACATTTACATCCACAGTTATCCAGTACAGTTATAGAGAGTATTAATGTTATAGAGTTCAAAAAGCAGAGAGAGGTAATTTCTGCATTAAAAGTACAAAAGTGCAGTAGTAATGCTGTAATATGCAGTTTCAAATATAAGTTCGAAGACCGAAAGTAGCAGAATTTGTATCCATTATCGGTGAAATATTTGCAGGCTGTGCCGATATGAAGCTGGTAAAAAAGTGTTGCTTTAAATTCTGATAGACATTGTGCCTCTAAGATCAAGGGGGCAGACTGTTCCATATTGCTGTTCCAAGTCTTAGAAAAAGCCCTTTCACCGTAAGTTGTTTTAGATGGTAATCTATACAGTGAGGTGTGATTAGACTGAGAATTTCTAAGAGAGTTGTCTGGTTCTTTGATTTGAAAGAGTCTTTTTAGAGGGGGCCAGTATCCTTCATGTAGAACTTTGAATATTAGTGTGCTAAGTAAGAAGGTGGCCTTTTCAGTTATTGGGAGCAAATTCTCTTTCTGTAAGAAAAGACAGTTATGAGTATAGTTGCATGCCAGTAGGACAAATCTGCAAATTTTATTTACAGTGGTTTGAAGAAGTTTTGTATTGTAGGAAGGACAGAAGGCAAGTAGCAGTAAGGGTGCATTCCAGTTTTGGAAGGAGAACATTTTTAGCCATGGCCATCTTATCTGTAGGTATAATTAGGTGAGAATTTTTATAACAAAGCTTTAGTTGAGAGAGTACTTTGTGTAATAAAATCTGTGTGTGTAGAGAAACTCTGGGGGGGGGGATCCATTGTTATTCCTAAGGGTTCATATGTTCATAGGTAAGTACTAGGCTAGCTGCCTGAACAGGCCATTTTATGCCTAGCCAAGGTCCGTTTTTGTCCACGAAGTAACCTATTACATACGCTTATAGACTGGTCATATCCACCCCATGGTTGATAGTTATATATTACCCCTAATAAAATTAACTATAATCATACCATAGATAATTTGAGGACCCATGCAAGGGTTAAAGCATTTAGAAACTGCCTCTGTCTATTAGTAGTAAAGGGAGCAATCCTGGGGTAAATTTTCTGTTTCCAATCCATAAATCTGTTACATTTGAAAATGGACAAGGATGAAATTTGTTTTATGTGGATGGGGAGTCTGTCCTCCCCTCCAAACCATTCTGTTGATATTGTCGAGGAGATTTAGGTCCCTAGACCAAGTACTTCTGATGCCATTTGACTTGCTGATGTGCAGTAAATCCATCAGTAGTGGTACAGAGTGCCATGTATGCCAGAAGCAGGTCACCTCTTAGCTGTCTGTAGAGTACAGTGACAGGGCTTTGAGTTGGTCCATGCAGGACATGTTGAGGCTTTGTATCATTTTAGTAAGGCATCTCAATGGGAGTTCCAGTTGTTGCATGTGTCTGGACTGATTAATCTCAGAGGGAGCATTATATTCAGTGATTGAATTATATAGAATTATTCATGTTCTACAACTCCTAGTATATTATGTAAATGTGGTATTGTGATTGCAAGTGAATGAGTTTAAGTGGGATGAAAATATCATGACATTGTTTTTGTGTTTGTGGTTAGTTAACAGTTGATTAGTCCAGTGACAGAGTTTGTTGAAGGAGTCTTGTACCTGGTTTGTAAGGAATGAAGACATTGATAGGAAAAGGAGGGGGATATCTCTGTACAGAACCATGTCCTTAATTAATGAAGGAAGTGGTAGGAGAAGGTTGGGAAAAGCAACAGTACCAATAATTTATTTACAGTTATGAACTTTGCACCAAGGTATTCATTCACTTATCTATTTGGTTTAATTGAGCCTTGTTAGTCACACAAGGCCAATGGTTTATTTTAAGAAAGACTGAAGGTGGTATTCATATTGACTAATGGCAAACTGGGTCCTTGGTTTGGCAGTTTCATCCAAAATGCACCAACCCACTGCTGCACTGCAGTACATTATTGTAACATGAATTCAGGCATCTGATTTAACAGAATTCAGCCTTCTGATATCCTTAGCATCAAAGATGTGTGTTCTACCTAGTACTGTATACACAGGTACATCTACAGTATGATTTCATCCTGTTTCTTTTGGGTTAGCGCAGTGACTCAGTGATTAAAGTTTCTGCCTCACAGCTCCAGGGTCTGAAGATCGACGTTCAGTGGTCACTGTCTTTGTGGAATTTGCCAGTTTCCTTTCATCTCCCAAAAAATATACTAGTTGATTAGTGTACACCAAATTGCCCATATATATATATATATATATATATATATATATATATATATATATATATATATATATATATATGGGTCTACTACCGTAGATCAAAATTACACTATTTCGAAATATGATAGCAGTGTCCCACTAACGCGAAAGTGCACTTCAACGAAAGTGCACTTTCGCGAAAGTCACTAAGTCAAACAGGACATTTTCTGCACTGTGGTGCGGTAGTGATGGACCTTAGGGGTTAGGACTTGGGTGAAGGATAGTGAATAGCTAGTAGGCCAAGCTCTAACTGCACCACAGTACAGGAAATAGGTCCGTAACTACTGCTCAGTTAAGGAAATACAGAACCCTTTGTTCTAGTGACTAGTGGAATACTACTATCGTATTTCGAAATAGTGTAATTTCGATCTACGGTAGTAGACCCATATATATATATATATATATATATATATATATATATATATATATATATATATATAGGCAGTATTTGCCCTTGCTCTTTACTGCCCTGATACTTGTACCTTTTTTTTTTCCACTAGAGATGTGGGTAGCTGAACTGCTGATGGTCAGCTTACTATTAGATGTGTGCCTCATGTGCATATGAATTTGTAACTTGTGATAGACTGCCATACCATCTACTACCAGTTTCTGGCCTTATACTCATTGCTTGCAGAAGTATAATCCGGCTGCTGATGATCCTGAGTTATATAAAATGGTATCGAGAAACAAAATGGCAGGAAATATGTAGCGAGCTAATACAGGAGTGAAAATGTAGTAGTGCTATATATAGAAGTAAAACGTACATGACTGTCACATGAAGACTTAACTGCTGGGTGACTCAAATACGGTTAAATGTAGGTACTACCTAACATTGCTTGGGCACCACAGGCCAAAGGATGTTATTCTTTTTTAAGCTTGATAAAACTGAAGCCGAGGTGTATGCAGCAGTTTCTGCAGTTAAGTGGGTTTTTTTTGGCAATAGAAAGTTGGAGTTGGTAGTAATGATTAAGGTGTTTACCTCACAGACACTCGGTACAGAGCTTCTGACCTTTGAGAGAAATTGGATTTAAAAAGGCCCTCAAAAGCAGCTAGAGTACTTATCTACCCATAGACAGTAGATGTGATTGAAAAAGGTCCAAAGAACTATCACTGCTTCCCTAATTTAAGAAGCTTAAATGTAACTTTATGCAAGAAAATTAAATTAAGGGGCAGAGAGAAATGTCAGAAAAAGGCTATTGAAAATTCTAATTCCTTTCTTTGCCTCCTAAATTGATTACATTTGGGTACTGTAATTTAAGTAGTTCTGCTGGCTTGTTTTCTAAGAAATTCCTGGAATGTCAAATACCACATTTTCATGAAAACATGTTTTTGAGAGAGAGTTTCTATTTTAGCTTTTCCATTTTCCTGTTTATTTTCAGATGTATTTGTTAGCTGTCATTCATGTATACTTATGGTCTGAGTTTATCTATATTTTTCCTTTAGAAACTGTTAACATGCAACACGGATGTGGTTGAAACAGCACTACAAATGTGCATGCATAATGGACAGCACTTTTTCATAGAAAATGTGGTAAACAAGATGCGACTTAAAATTATGTGAACCTTACCAAAGAGTCAGTGTTTGAAAACAGTTGCTGCCTTTATCCCCCCCCCCCCCGATTACCTGTACTCCCTCACATAAGATACTTTGTGTGCTAACTGCTTAAATAATAATTTTTAAAACTACAACCACCCTGCTACAGGCTCCATGAAGAGTTCAGTGTCTCTGCAACTTAACACCACTCTTAAGTATTCAGCTGCTGTACCACCTTTGTCCGACCGGTGGATACATTGTTACATGAAAGCGCAGTCTGGGTCTGAACGGTCTCCAAGCACAAGCAGCTAAAGTTAACTTTGTGCATGTGTCTACCTGTTTGAGCTAATATTCATTATCCTTTGGAGAGCACTTTGATTTGGCTCGTAACCAGCCCCCCCCCCCACACTTGCACTCATCTTCCATTTCTCTTGTATCCCCTTCTGTTAGAAAATAGTATCCATTTGTTGTTGTTGTTTGTCTTTCGGCTTTTCCCGGTTAGGGGTCACCACAGCAGAACTCCGGTCCACTAATGATTAGCAGTAGATTTTCACAAACGTCGAGGTGCCAGCTCGACGTCCAGCCTTCAACGAAGGCACGCCTACTTACGCATGTCTTTCGAATGCCACCCAACCGCAGGGAGGACATGCAGACTCCACACAGAAGGAACTCCCCGCACTCCAACCAAGAATCGAACGGGAGAACCTCTTGCTGTGAGGCAATAACGCTACATCTGCACCACCGCAGCTGATCAAATAGTGTGTTTGTTAATTTAAATTGAGACCACAGTAGCCTACTGATACAAGGTTGTCCTGTTCTTCCACCTGAGAATTGGTTAAGAAATGACTTACAGCTTCAGAACAGTCCTTGGTCAATTCTGATTGTTTCTTAAACTCAAACTTGTCTTTGCTTGGATCTTGGCTCATCCCACTCCATTCCCCCTCGCTATGCTCAGGCTCACTCTGCTCCCCTCCCTGCCCCCATATCCCTTCCACCCCCCAATACCTGTAATTTAAACTTGACCTAGCCACACCCACCAGAGTTCAAATCACCAAATCTGCTTAAGTAGTTATAAGTAACCCTTCCCATTACAAATTACTACCTATCTACAATACATTTGCACTCGCACACAGTAGCGACTACCCAATAGAAACATATCCAGTAAACACCCCAAACATCTCGTACATAACTTCTAACACTGAATATGTGACATTATAATCCACCCCTCCTTTGCCAAAACTTCCTACCACATTAACACAAGCTATCTGTATTACCTTCTCAGGTACTCAAACCCATACTTCAAATTTTTACTAATCTACTTAATCCCAAACTCACTCCCCATTGTATCCTGAATAGTCATCATGTCTACCAAACCTCTTTCACTTCTAACTCAAATACTACTACTTATTACCATATCTTACCTAACCTATCTCACCCAACCTCTCAGTGCAAATCACCCACCTCCATTTCATACAACTAACCCAATCTCCATGATGCACACATATTCCTCAACCTGCATATCATCCAGTCTCTACCACTTCAGTAATAGTATGCTTTTCACCTACAAACTCTTACCTAACCACAAAAACTCTATTCACATCTATATTAGATACATCCCCATAAAGCTTACACCTCATAGATTACATACCAAGCAACTCAAATACCTATTCTGCCATCTCAGCTCTATCCGTCTCTCCGGCGACATTCACCCAAACCCTGGCCCTTCTCCCCCATACATTTCAACCTCCCAATCCCATCCTCCTCCCACAACAGGTAAACCCCTCTGTTTCTCAGCTCTAAATGCTCAGAGCGTATGCAGGAAAATTCCTAACCTCCATGCCTGGCTTCTCCATAACCAACCCGATATTCTGGCCATCTCAGAAACCTGGCTCAAACCCCATATAAAAGATTCTGAACTAACACCACCCAACTACTTCATAATTAGGAAAGATAGAGCACATAAAGGAGGGGGAGTCACCCTCCTCTACTCATCATCCCACTTAGTTACCCCTATACCAAACCTATTCCCAAATTTGGCAAGGCAGTACTAATTCCAGCCCTACATCATATAAACAAACATAAACTTATATGCAATCTCCCTTTGTATCCCTCTTGGAGACAATACCTCAGCCCTTGAAGATATTCTGTCTTGATTCTCTAACAACATCACTAATGAAACTATAATCCTGGGTGATATTAACTGGTTAACAATTCAGTCTCCTACAAACTCACTTAATATAAACTTGTACAACTTCACTCAGCTTATTAACTTAACAACTATGCCTTCCAAGAACTTCCTTACTGGAAGCACCCTAGACTGTATTCTAGTTTCTCATCCACATTACATCTCTGATAGTGGCAGTCTGCCTGACCCATTAGGCGACCACTTCCCCACTTTTGCCCACCGTCTTCCCTCCTCCATACAACTAACTCATACCTACACCTTCACTAGCTATTTAAAAAACTTTAATCCTAGCACATTCTCAAATGCACTAAAAAAATGAACTGGAACCCACTAAAAACCCTTCCCCTTAGAAAATGCTGTTACCTAATTGAACTCAGCTTTCCTCAACTTCCTTGCCCCTCTGAAAACAAAATGCATAAGAAGCAATCCTGTACCTCGGCTAACCAAAAATACCTTACTAGCCATGCGATTCCAGGATAAAGCCTGGAAAAGCTACTTTAAAAATAAAACGATCAGCACCCTTAATGAATTTAAAACACTTCGTAACAAAGTAAAAAAACTTATCTCGGACCGCAAAGCCTACTTCTCTACACTCCAAACCAACCATAACACAAACTCCAAAACAAAATTCTGGCATGGAATCTCCTCCCTTCTCAGCCATGACAAAAATGAAAACCCCTGCCGTGATCCAGATGCCTCTGACTTGGACTTAACCACCCAATTTAACACTTTCTTTATCGATTCATTAAGTAAACTTGTATCATCCTTCACCTCCCATTCGGCTTCCGCACCCTTATTTCCACCTATCCCTCCCTGCCCTAGCATCTCCTGCTCCCAACCTCCTCCTTTCTCCTTCAATCCCAACCCCTTCTCTATAGCCACCATAAAAAAAAATGTCTACTAACATTGAAACCCGGCTCCAATGCCCTTGATGATATACCCTCATATTTCTTAAAAGTTGCAGCAGAAGGCATAGCTCTTCACATTTGCATTCTTATAAATTGATCTGTTGCTGAATGTCAAGTTCCTCAGCACTGGAAAAAGGCCTTTATTATTCCACTCCATAAAGGTGGTAATAGCAATATCACAAATGTTCAACCTATCACTATCTTATCTCCCATTTCTAAACTTCTCGAAAAATGCATCCATGTAAAACCTATACCTTATCTCATACACAACCAACTTCTAACCTCCTACTCAACATGGTTTCAGACCTGGCCACAGCACTACCACAGCTCTCCTCTCCTTCCTAGAAACAGTTAATAAGGCCCGTGCCACTGGCCACATCGTGTCCACTCTCCTCCTTGACCTCTTTAAGGCATCCAGCACTCTCTCATAACCTTTTCACTAAACTCTCAAAACTAAATATGTCCCAATCCTCTGTTAACTGGTTTACCACTTACCTCTCCAACAGGCAACAAGCAAGTCAGATGGAAAAAAAACACCTCCCCTTTTCTCAGTACTTCACAGGTGTCCCCCAGGGTTCAATTTTAGGCCCCATTCTATTCAATATATTCATAAACCATTTCTACCAAGCCATCCCAAATACCAGCCTTGTCCAATATGCCGATGATTCAACAGTAATATGCTCTGCCTCTTCTATATCCACCCTAGTTAAATTAACCCAAGATGCCTTCTCCACTGAGCAATGGATGATGGACAACCATCTAGCCCTCAGTGCTACTAAAACTAAACTCATGATATTTACTGCTTCCAAAACCACCACCATAGATATAACCTAATTCTAAGTCCCCAGTCAAAATAGTACTCCTCTCGAAATAGTCTCTAATGCTAAACTACTAGGAGTACTGATCGATGACCAGCTAAAGTTTGACAATCTACAAGTAAATATAAAAAAAAACACAAAAAAATAGGCATGCTTTACCGTCACAACCGTTACATCTCTGCCTTCACTAGGCTCACTCTCGCCAACACTTACCTTATCCCAGACCTCCTATATGGTGCCTCTTTCCTTACTAACCTGCAATCCTCCCTCAAGACTAAACTCTCCTCTTTTATAATAACAAAATTTGCAACTGGACGTAGATCCACTTCCCATCACTGCACTGCCCTACACCAACTGAATTGGCTTGAGCTGTCCAGTTACCTCATCTATGTTCGACTTGTCCAAACACACAAACTTATTTTGACCCCCTCTCTCTGTCCCTCTCTTGCCACCACCTTTAAAATGCACCAACCAAATAGACTTTTGAGATCTAATTCCCAAAATCTAATTGAACTGCATATACCTGCCTGTCCACCAGGCAAACATCTAATGTCCTTCTCTCTAGCACGCCATTGGAATTACCTCCCACCTCTCATCCACACCACCAGCAGCCTCTCTTAATTCAAAACCTTACTTCACACACACCTAACTTCACTATGGGAATGCTCTTGCTCCCACCCCACATAATCTCCCTACACTGTGGTCCAGGGAAGTAAATACTGTGGGAAGAAATAGCCATGGAATTGTTATGGCTAGGCTTGTATAGGCCTTAGGGCCGATAGACTAGTACCAACCTATGAACCTACACTATAGCTACTCTCTCTAAACTATAATTCATAATAGCCTCCCATAGTTTTGTACCCCTAATAAACTCTAGTAATTAGCATAACTTCTAGAATGGTACAGTTCAGTAGCCTAGAAGTTAACTGTATGAACTAGCATAACTTAAAAAAATTTAGACTGTTTCTGTAATTGCATTGTGCTAATATGTTAAACTGTTAAAAACTGCGACTGTAAATATTACACTTATTGCATTGTACTAATATGTGCACTCTACTATGTGTTTTTCTATTTGTTTAATTTTGCTTCATTTGTGCACATTGCATTTCTCTAATAACTTAGTCGTATGTTAAATCTGTAATTTGTAATTTTCTGGAGGTTTTTTCCCCAGGACTCCATTGAAAATGGACTCCTTGTGGCCCAATGTACTATCCTGGCAAACAAGAAATAAATAAATTGCTTATATTTGCAACTCTCTACTACCTGTCTTGTCCTTAATCTTCTCAGGATATCTGTAAATTTTGTAAGTAGTATGCTTTTGTTGTAATATGGTTTCACTTATGTCATACATACACTTTATTTGTTTGCAGTTCATGGACAGTGAAGAAGAGGGAGATGTCTGCAATGACACAGATGAGGAGTTCTCCATTAGTAGAGTAACTATGTTCAATGGTATGGGACCTCCTTACTTCCACAGCTACCTGTACATGAAAGGTGAGTATCCTTATTAATTTATCATTTGGAACTTGTTTAGTAACCAGGCAGAGAAGTATGGCAGCATCATTATAAAATAAAAATAGTGTGTACATTGCTGACACTGTGACAGAAACAGTTTCACTTAAAATGCTTATTGAAATAGTCACCCATTCTGTTGATTATTCCAGCAGCACTGCCATCGCTGGTTTCTTTCAGCTAGAAACAGTGTATCACTTGCTTTGTAGTATTTTGCTGCACTACTTTTTGTCACTATAGTCTGTTCAATATACAGCAACTGCCTGTTTGTGGGAACAACGAATGCAGACGGAATAGTGTCAAATTAGTAGTGGTGCAACACATGCAAGATATCTGTATTGGAAATATACTAGTGCATTTGACAACGTGAAGGCAAATTCACTGCAGGTATTACTGATCCATAAAATAGTTAGGAGTGCAGTCTCATATGGTCTTGGGTGCAGTGTTATCTATAAATCTGGGCAGAGCAGTTTGTTAAAGCCTAACTGGTCAAAGTTGAATAAAGCCGTTCACCACAAGTGTTTATGGTGAAGTTGATGAGGCCGCTACTCAGACACCCTTTTTCAAGCAGTTGGATAAGCTGTTGCATGTGTTGGTATTTTATTTATAAGAATCAACCTATTAATATTTCATAATATGTATTATTTTGTGAGAATGCGTGTACTGTTACTAGAATACATATCCTTATGGGCTTCGTATGTTTGTTCTGCAGAATTACTTTGTAACCAAGGATTTTACTCTTAAAACATGCTGTCTGCAGTGGGACTTACTAGGATGATATGTTCATTTTTTTCCAGATCTCATGCTCCAGCTCTACCCATTAGATTACCCATGGCCCTTAAGCAAGGAATAACAGACTGATACCAGCTTTTTCACTAAGCATTTGGAACTCAGTTTTGAGTACATCCCCAATACTTTCAGTCCTGTTTTATTTTTCCAAGTTTGCATTGCATTCTTGCGACTATTTTTTGTAAAAATGATAAAACTTCTCAGACCAGCCATTGCCTTCTCCTAGGCCCAGCTTCTGCAGTTCTCATAACATCCTCTCAAGTCCTGGCTTAATTGGAGATTGACATCTTTGAGTAGGTTCTGCAGACCCCCACGCCTTAAGAAGTGGAAGTTTTTTTTTTTCCCTACCCAGGTTTGTCCTGCACACTGTGCAGGTTATGTACTACATATGTTGAACCAGGTTTTAGATCTCCCAATGTAGCACCATGTGAAGGAATCTCATGTGATTTAACTGTACTTCCCTGGTCTGTTAGGACCACAGTTTCAGCTATTGTCCCACAGGTTAAGGTAATTTTTCAGCCATTTTGGAGGCTGCTGTGCTTCATTTATGCCTAGCAGAGTTCCTTCACTAGATTGGTCCAGTGATCAGTAGTGTCCTTTTATTTTCCTTAGTTTTGCCACCTGTTAACATTTTGCTACCTTGTAATGGCTCAAATGACATTGGCTATCCAAACATAAGGATTTCTTGTGAAGATAGAATCTGTTTTAGAGAAATAACTCTCTGTAGATTGTATGTGCACTTCCAGCTCAGATTTTACCTGACAAGGATGCATAAGTTCAGGAAACTAGAAAAGCAGTTTGTGTCCTTTGCTCCAGGAGTGTAGAGACTTAGAATGGCTAAGCAAACCCTTTCTAATGTCGTTCCTAATTGCTTTGTGTTTTGCTATGGGGCAGCAAACAACCCTTTGAAATATTCTGCTGTTGAAGTGTACTCCATCAAGGGTGAGATGTGTTCCACTGCTTGCTTTATACATGCTTCCATTGCATACATTTTTGGCATGGACGCTAGATAATGAGTTCACACCTTCACTGGGTATTTTTGTCTGAACTATGGCTCCAGGACTTGGGCCTCCTTTAGTATATCAGGGCTTTAGGAATCCTTGCATTTAGACTTTCCTCTGGCTCCAACTTGACAAGAAATGTAATTTTTCACTGTTTGGGATTCTTGCGTCTGCTGAAGGTGTCTCAGTTCAGATGTTTCTGTGTTAAGGTTAGGGTAGCCTTGAAAGCAAGTGACTGTAACTACAACTGGAGAAAACATTTAAAACAGCTGTTGATGCCTTTTACCAGATTATTCTGTCTTGAGTTGTAATGGTGCTATTAGCCAGATCTTTATGGCTTTAGTAAGATCATATTGGTTTTAGTTAGATCTTTATAGCGTTAGCTGAAATTGCTTTTGGTGCTTTTAGCTAGATCTTTTTGGTTTTAGTAAGGTCTTCCTAGACGTAAAGCTATAATAACAAACTGTTGGGGCTGTTTAGCCAGATTTTCTTGGTAGTAGCTGTAAAAGCATCTGCTGAAACACTTATTTTGTGGCTTTTTTTATTTTTATTTCCATTGTAACTGTAAAAAAAAACAAACAAAAAAAAGCTGTTGAGCCTTTTTTCAGGCTTTTTTAATTTTCAGATCAGCTGTTGTAGAAGACTAGATTAATACCTGTTGTGGTGGAACTTGTTAAAATAATCAGTCTTAAGATTTTAAGAATTCTTAGCTGTCTTCACAGCTAGCCTTTAAAAGAATGAGCTACCAACGTAAGATCTGAAAAATAAAAGCCTGAGAATAGGGCTATTTGTAGCTACGGTGGAAATAAAAATAAAAAAACCCAAAATAAGGTCTGGCAGCTGTTTTTAAAGTTTTAATCAGAAATAACTAGCTAAATAGCCCCCCAAATCTGTTTTTACAGCTCAGGTCCAGGAAAGCCTATTAAAACCAAAAATATCTGATTAATATTCCCAACAGCTGCTGTTACAGCAAATGATAGAAAGATCTTACAGAAACCAGAAAGATATGGCAATTAGCCCCAAGAGCTATTATTACAGCTCAGGATAGAAAGATCTATCTAAAAGGTGCAAACAGCTATTATAATGGCTAAGAGCATCAACAGCTGCTATTGCAGTTTGTCCAGGAAG
Organism: Protopterus annectens; assembly: GCF_019279795.1. Taxonomy (NCBI): domain Eukaryota; kingdom Metazoa; phylum Chordata; order Ceratodontiformes; family Protopteridae; genus Protopterus; species Protopterus annectens. The sequence goes on along the minus strand of NC_056737.1, from coordinate 1,922,892,973 downwards.
ACTTGTTAAAACAGTCTGGCTTGTACCTCCAGAAGCAGCAGTTATAGCTCAAGTTAGAAGAATCAGGCTAAAGGCACCAACAGTTGATGTTAAGTTGTCTATCTTGCCTTCATTCTTGCTGGTTGGGTTTGGAGCCGATCCTCAGCTCCAACTCGGCCATCTTCAAAAGCTTGAGAGCTGTTTACTGGCTCGAGGCCACCCCATATCCCATGATGCCTGGTGCTAGATACCCAGATCTCGTTTGCCGCTTCTGCTGCGAGGTTGTCTTACTGGCTCAGGTTGTATATTTTCATTGTTTTATCTGTATTTTGATAAAAACTATTAGGGTTTGTTAGTGTAGATTGTTAGTTGTAGTTACAACCTTTCTCAGTATATCTTTGTTGTACCTATAATTTCTTTCCTGAATCCCTCCCCTTCCCTTCAGAAAACTCGTTTTAGTTAGAGAGTTTTCCCCTCCCTCTTCACTTTCTTCATGTAGGTAGCCATTTAAATTAGAGGCTAACCCTTCCTTTTTTCTTATCAAAAAAAAAAAAAAACATTACTATTTACCTAGTTTAGTTTTATTTGCTTGTGGGTAGCATAGAATATTGTTAGTATTTTCTTTTGGCTGTTTTTTTGGGTGTGGTAATTTTAGTGTGTATGATAGTTATTATCTCCCATTTTTTGTGTATTGTTCTTGGTGTTCCATTTTTTTTTTCAGGTATGTCCAAGGATACCAAGGTGTCTGGATTCAAGAAGTGTGACTCATGCTGTCAGAAGATGTCACTGACAGATGGTCACACTTCTTGTGTCTATTGTCTGGGCGCCATGCACCTGCAGGACTCTTGTTCGGTTTGCCATGCTTTCAGCCCAAGAGTCCTGCAGGAGCGTAAAAATAAGTTAATCCTATGGGATTTACTTAAGCAGGATTCACTGGCTAGGGCTCAGCCCGTGACGTCCTCTAAGCCACCTAAATCTTTGGCTCTCAGTTCGGAGCCGTCATTGGGTGAAGGTGTTCCTTCTGCCTCGGTTCCGGCTGGAACCGATGTGCCTGCCTCCCAGTCGGTCCCGACTCACACTTTGGAGCCATTGGGGAGTCAAAAGAGATCTAGGTCTCCCTCCCTGGAGTTGATATGCTCAGCTCCGAGGTCTTCTCTGCTCCAATCGGAGCACAGTCATCGGTCCTCCCACTCTTCTCGGTCCTCAAGGCTTTCAGATCACGACGTGGAGAGAGTGGTCAGTAGGCTGTTGAAATCGCAGGCCCTAGCAAAAATGTTGTTCAGCCCCCCTCATCAGGTGTCTGCTCCGTCCGTGTCTGCAGTTTTCTCCTCCAACTCCTCTCTTGAGCTTGAAGCTGGAGTTCGTTGGGGTTCGAGTCATGGAACCGTCGGCACCGATACCTTTTCCTTCGGTTCCGTCGTCGGCTCCGATCACTTCCTTGGTACTGTCCTTGGAGGGGTCTGGGTGCCGTGACTCCCTCGTTGGCTCCGAGGAGGCGAGTGGCATTGGACCCTTGTCCAACCCCGTTCTCCCCCTTGAAGCTTCGGCAGAGGTGAGCTCGGCTCGTACATCGGCTTCGGAGCCGTCCCCCTCGGTGCAGAGAGGGATTCTGATCTCTTCGGAACCTGAGCCTTCTCGTCATCTGAGCAGGGATGCCTACGAGGTCATGAGGAGTGTGCTGGCCCCTGAGTCAGCCCCATGATCATCCCCATCGGCTCCTCCCCCCTATGGTGCCTGCGTCTGCCTTTTCCCCTCCTCCAGACCCCAAGCGCGGGGAACCACTGCTCCAGGGCACACCCTTAGGTGTATCTTCCTCTTCCGAGGCCTCCCCTGATCATTCAGAGGAGCCACCTCATAAGAGGAAATGCAAGGGGAAGCATGTTGACTCCCCTGAGTCTGTCACATCAGATACCGACAGAGGATTCAGAAGGGTCCCTGAGATCCCCCTCTGAAGATGTCTCCTTCTCAGACATCCTTGAGTTGCTTAGGCAGAGGGGGAACCGGACTACCCTAAGCCCTTCCGAGGATAAGTCGGTATTCCTGGATGCATTTGGATCCCGACCTTCCACCTCCTGGGTGTCTCCGCCTTTCAACCCACTGATGTCTGTAGTGGCTCGGAAGGCATGGTCAGCTCCAGACACAGTGGAGCCAACCCCCAAAAGACCCGCTAAATTCATAACTGCACCACAGGATAAACAGTTTTTGACCAAAGGTGTTCCCTTTGATGCCATGGTGGTAGCGGCGACCACAAAGAAGGAGTTGGCCGAAGCTTCTTCATCTGTCCATCCCCCTAACAAGGAGCCAAGGACAATGGACAGATATGGGAAGCGGATGTTCTCTTCAGCGACCTTTTCCATGAGGTCTCTGAATTATTCGTGCCACTTTACCCATCTTCAAAGGGATCTCCTTAAAGAGGTTGGAGCTACCCTCCATGATCCATCAGCTGAGGGGGCCCAGGCTAAGGCAGCCTCTCAGCTGGCGACTCTTAATTCAGTGGTGAACTCCTCCATGAGGCTCATTTCTTATGCAGCCAATGGTGCGAGTAGAGCCACGGGCACAGGTGTTGCCCTAAGGAGGCATGCTTGGATGTGGCTATGTAACTTTGCGGAACCTTTCAGAGTGTCTTTCACCAACACCCCCTTTGATGGTTCCTCTCTCTTTGGATCACAGGTGAAGGACACCCTTACCAGGTGTGAGCAGGAAAGCAAGACTCACTCTGCCGTGGGAGTCCATTTTTCCACTACATCCAGACCATATCCCAAGAGTCAGAAGAGTGGAAAGATGTGGTTCCGGAAATCCCAGGGAGCCTTGCCGAACACACGTTGTGAGTTCCCATCCAGGGGCAGAGGAGGGAACAATAATAGACGCCGCCCTGGTGGCAGAGAGGGTCCACAAAACCAGGGTAGCGGAGAATCCTTCTCTGAGAAGCCCTTCCAGCATCCCTGAAGGGTTTCCCGGCTGACCACCTCTGGAGGCAGTCAGGGGAAGATTATCGCTGTACCCAAGAGCCTGGCAAGACATAAGAGAAGACAAATGGTTACAGTCTGTTATATCTGGAGGCTACAGAATTCCCGTTCACACTCTCTTGGTGTTAAACAAGTCCCTTCCAGATGTTCCACCCAATCTAAGGGATCAAGCAGTTAAAGAAGTTTCAAAACTGCTAAGAAAAAGGGCCATCCAGGAAGTCCCAGCAGACCAGCAAGGATCCAGAATTTACTCAAGGTTCTTTTTGGTACCAAAAAAAGACGGGACTGGAGACCCATTCTGGATCTCAGCAGACTAAACAGGTCTGTACAAAGAATAAAGTTTCTGGATCTCAGCAGACTAAACAGGTCTGTACAAAGAATAAAGTTTCGGATGGTCACGCTACAGTCCATTTTACCCTTTCTGGGTCAGGACAATTGGATGTGCCCTATAGATCTTCAGGATGCGTACTACCCCGTCAAGATGGACAGATGCTCCAGAAGATTCCTTCGCTTCTGGCTGGGAGCCAGCCATTATCAGTTCAGAGCTCTGCCCTTTGGTCTCACCACAGCCCCCAGGGTGTTCACCAAATGTATGGCAGTAGTTACCGCTCACCTGAGACGGCAAGGATTCCAGGTGTTTCCATATCTAGATGACTGGCTCCTCACTGCTACCACCAGACATCACCTTCTGCGAGCCAGAGACTTCACCATCGAGACTTGCTCCAGACTAGGTATCTCAATAAATTTCAAAAAGTCTGCATTGTCACCCTGTCAGTCTATCACCTTTATAGACGCAAATTTAAATGCAAAAGACATGTCAGCGAGCCTTCCACTAGACAGGGTATTAGTGATTCGCCAACATGTACACGTTTTATTAGCATGCGTCATGGCAGCAGCGATCATACTTGTTCCTCTAGCTCGTTTTCACATGAGGATTCTCCAGTGGCTTCTTTTCAACCAATGGTCCTTCCAGCAGCTTCCCATGTCTTACATGATTATGATCACAGAAGCATGCAAAAAGCACCTGGTGTGGTGGATGGTCTCCACATCAGTGCCCCGGGGCAGACCATTTGTACTTCCCCCTCCAGTTGCTACGGTGACCACAGACGCCTCCCTGATCGGGTGGGGGGGGGCATTATCAGGGCAGAACAGTCCAAGGCACCTGGCAACCTCATGAGTACTATCTGCATATAAACGTCTTGGAGATGAGGGCCGTGCTTTTAGCGTTCCAAGCTCTTCAGGGCTCTATTCCTACCGTGACCATTGCAATTCAAATGGACAATATGTCAATAGTGTGGTACATCAACAAGCAGGGCGGAACTAAGTCCTACCCCCTATGTCAAGAAGCACTCAGACTCTGGCAGTGGGCGATTTCTTTACAACGGTTTCTGATCGCAATGCACATCCCTGGGAGGTCCAACGTCATAGCAAACAGGCTGAGCAGAGCAATTCTCATGCCTCACGAGTGGTCTCTGAATCAAGTAGTTGCGGACCAAATATTCCGCAAATGGGGCCAACCTTGCTGCGACCTTTTCTACGACTAGAAAAACTTACACTAGTAAGTGGAAACGTTTTTCTTCCTGGGCAGCGGCTAAGAGTATAGACCCCTTTTCAGCCCCTGTACACCACATTTTGGAATTTCTTGCGGAACTCTTTCATGCTGGGTCCGCTTCCGCTACAATTAGTTTAGTTAGCTGCAATTTCAAATTTTCACATTGGCCTGTCGGAAAATAATATCATGTCTCATAAGCTATGTAAACCCTTTCTCAAAGGGACTACTCTGCTCAGGCCTCCAGTGAGAGATCCTCCACCTCCGTGGGATCTAAATTTGATTTTAGCTTCTCTAATTTTGCCCCCCTTCGAACCTGCAGCATTTTGTTCATTGAACTTTTTATCTTGGAAAACCCTCTTTCTAGTAGCTATTACTTCAGCCAGAAGAGTTTCGGAACTTCAGGCTCTTTGTGCCCATCCTCCGTACCTAGTATTCCACAGTGACAGGGTTGCTCTCAGGACTAATCCTTCCTTCCTAAGGTCTCTTCAGAGAATAACTTGAATCAGTCCATAGACCTTCCTGTGTTTTTTCCCAACTACTCCAACAGGGCAGAATATAAATTGCATCAGATAGATGTTCACAGGCAACTACGTTTTTATTTGCATAGAACTAAGGACATCAGGAAATCGGACCAACTTTTCCTTTCTTATGCTGAGGGTAAACAAGGTCTTCCAGTCTCAAAAGTAACCTTGTCCAGGTGGTTGACTACTATCATCACATTTATCTATCAACTGAGGAATAAAGAATTGCCTGTTAAACCAAAAGGTCACTCCACCAGAGTTTTAGCCACTTCTGTGGCCTTTCAGGCTAGGTTGCCCATGGAATCTGTTAGTGCTGCGGCTATATGGGCCAACCCACATACTTTCATTTCGCATTATAAGTTGGATGTGGTTTCCAGGAGCAGAGCTGATTTTAGTTCCACTGTTCTGAAGAGTTTGTTCCGATGAGCCAACCAGGATTTTAGGTGCTAGGAACGCTGTCCCAACCAGCAAGAATGAAGGCGAGATAGACAACTTAACATAAAGATGTTATGTACCTACCATAACGTTCCATGTTAGTTGTCATCTTCTCGCCTTCCTTCTTGCGTCCCACCCTCCATCCCCCTATCCTAGTAGACCGAGAAGAGTTCCTTTATGGTTTTTCACTGGCTGAGTCTTCTCCGGCTACTCTTTTCTGCCAAGTAGCATTTCTGGTAAGGTTTGTACATTCCAGGATAGGATTCTTTCCTTACTATGTCTGCAGTTAGACTTACCAAACAAGATCTGGGTATCTAGCGCCAGGCATCATGGGATATGGGGTGGCCTCGAGCCAGTAAACAGCTCTCGAGCTTTTGAAGATGGCCAAGTCAGAGCCGAGGATTGGCTCTGAACCCAACCAGCAAGAAAGAAGGTGAGAAGAAGACAAATAACATGGAACGTTATCGTAGGTACAGAACTTCTTTTTATAACAGCTTAATCCAGTCATAGTTCCAGTCATGTGCTTTTAAGTTTACCCCAACCCCAGCAATGGTCTTATTAGTCCTGAGCTGGGCTTGAGTAGGGAAACTTCAAGTTGTTGGGAAAAGTTTCCAAAAGGGGTGACCACCAGAGTAATTGTAGTTCAGATGCAGCAGAGTTATATAGCTCAGTTGTCTTTCAACCTTTGTAATAATTAAAAATTTTTTGAGGTAGTTGCATTGGCCTTGCAGTTTGTTAGTTATGGGAGGTATCCCTTCCCAGTGAGACATGGCTTGGGATAATATAGAGCTTTAGGTATCTTGTGCATCTCTCTTGATTTGTCTTTTTCTTTCCCCATATGGACTATTGCTATAAAAAAAATTCTGTTTAGACCATTGGATATGGAGATGTTCTTCATCTCACATTGCTGCAGTCCTTACACTTGGGTAGTCCGCTGTCCTCGGTCGGCCCGAATATCAAAGTATTAGGCTGACGTCGGTCAAGGCGCTTAAGACTGACATCAGGACGTCAGGGTACAAATGCGCATGACCGACGTCATATCCCCAGTCTTTTTTGCCGCATGGTCCGATGCAGAAGCAGCGTTGCAAGTGCCGTTCGGCGTTCTGAAATTTTTCGGTCGGAGTTTCAGACCGAATCAAAGTTGGCTAAGTACCCGTTGGGGAATATTTTAGTTTTTCTTGCCTCAGTGGTTTACCGGATGTCAGAAAAAGTGAATAACTGTATTTCTTGTGGGAAACAGTTACCGCATAGAGATTATCATACTTTGTGTATTCCTTGTTTTGGGCCTGTGCACGGCGTTGTTGGGTGTCGCTGTTGTGCTAGGTTCAATAAGCGCACTATTAGCGAAGGTTAGATTGTGCCAGGTTGGTCTTGAGCGGTGCAATTATAATATGCCGTCGGATGCTCCGGCGCCTGCTTCAAGAAGCGCAAAGACAAAGCAGCTAAACCCAGGCAAGAAGAGTCGTCCGTGCGGACCCCGGTTCTTTAGGGGCGTCAGTGGAACCGGTGGTTCGGCCGCAGGCTTCTCTGGAGTCGCAGGCGCAGACTCTGATATTGCAGGATGTAGCCTCTCAGGGGGCAGGTCAGGCTGAGGGGCTTCTCAGGTTACTATACTCCCCTCCCTTCCTAGGGTGGTTAGGCCCTCTCCTTCTGTTTCCAAGGCTTCTCCCAGAGGCAGGCCAGGTTTAGCTTCTGTTGGTGTCACTCCTAGTTCTTCAGGATCTGTGCCCAAGAAGCACATGCTCAAAATGGCAGAAGATTTAATTACTTTGATTAGAGGTTCTTTGCCCCTCCTGATAAGAGGCCTAGGGTGGAACCAGAGTTGGGGAGTTTTGAGCAGGTTTCGATGTTTCAGAGTCTTGACTGAAGACTTGCAGGAGTATTCTCCTTATTCTGATTCTGATGTGGATGATTCTACTCCTTCTGCTTCTCCTCCAGAGGATTTTTCTTTTCAGAGACTCTTCATTCCATGAGGGAACATTTTAAGTGGGAAGGTCAGGACTTCTCTGATTCCAGGAAAAGGCTTAGGAATTTTGCTTTTGCCCCAGCATAGGCCTTTGGCTATACCACCTGTTCTGGATGTTGTGGAAGATGTGTTTGCAGAGGCTTCACTTAATCCTGATTCTTTGCCTCCTGCTCCTGTTAAACCGGACAGGTATTACAGGGTGCCTGAAGCTCATAAATATCTTTATAAGAGTCCTAGGGCGGACCCAGAAACTGTTAGTCAGGGACCTAAGGGCGTCAAGGCCTCTGTTGTAAAAAATCCGGGTTCCTCCAGATAGAGGCCAGAGCTTTGGATAGATGGGGAAAGAAAGTCTATACTTCCGCCACCTTAGCTATGAGGGCTTTGAATTGCCAGTTTCACATGTTGAAATATCAAAACTATCTTCTTTCTCAATTGAAGTCTAAGGTAGATGCTCTGGCGGAAGGCATTGAGTGTAAAGAATTAGAAGATTTGGTACATGTTTCTGAACAGGTGGGTAAGCATTCTTTACAATGTGGTTTTGATGCTGTACAGGCCTCGTCTAGGGTGGCTGCCACTGGGTCAGTTCTTCGCAGGCACGCCTGGCTGAGGGATCAGAATTTATCTGACCATGTTAAGACAAGGATTTTAGATGCTCCTTTACGGTCTGATGTGTTGTTTGGTTCACCTGTGGAGGCAGTTTTAAAGAAAATGGAAGACAAGGCTAAGTCTATGCAGACTGTTAAAGATTTTTTGCAATTTCAGCCTCCAAGTTTAGTAGGAATTGGCCTGCTAAGGGGTGGGCGTACCCTTCTTATGATTCACAGTCTAGGGAAGATCTAGATGTGGTAGGGCAGAGCTCAGGGCTCTTTCAGACCTAGAACAGGGAGTTCTCCTGCACAGTCTTCGGTGAGGGCAGGGGCCAGTCCTTTCGTAAACAGGCCCAATGACCTACCTTTTCACCTGCCAGAGCCTTCTTGTCTGGCAGCACCTTTGGGAGGAAGGTTGGCACTCTTCAAAGAAAATTGGAGTTTAATTACCCAGGACAGATGGGTATTGGATATTATACACCAAGGTTACAGGTTTTATTTCCATACCTTGCCTCCTTTCAAACGCATGCCACGCGTTCCTCCTCAGCAAAGAATAGAGGCTCACAAACAAATTTCTCTGCTGCTTCAAATAGGGGCCATACAGCCGGTCCCTCTGCCAGAAGTGGGCCTAGGATTTTATTCTCGCCTGTTCCTAGTACCAAAGAAGGGGAACACGTGGAGACCAATTTTGGATTTATCTATCCTCAACACTTATCTGGACATTCCCAAGTTCAAAATGTTGGCGTTACAACAGCTTTTACCTCTGCTGGGCAAAGATCACTGGATGGTGACTCTGGATCTCAAGGAGGCTTACCTTCATGTTCCTATCAGGCTAAGTTGCAGGAAGTATCTGCGTTTTCGAGCTGGGACTTCTCATTATCAGTTCTCTGCATTGCCCTTTGGCTTATCTACTGCCCAGAGTGTTCACGAAGGTTCTGGCTCCAGTGATAGCTTTCTTCAGGCTAAAAGGAATACAGATCTATCCTTATTTGGACGATTGCCTGATTCTGGCCAAAGGAAGGGACGAACTTCTTCATCATTTGCAATATGTGATAGCAGTGCTAAGATGCCTGGAGTATTCTGTGAACGAAATAAAGTCCAGTCTAGTACCCTCTCAGGACATGTGCTTTCTGGGTGTGAGACTGAATACAGCATCCCAGATGGCCTTTTGACCCCGGACAAACAAAAGAATCTTTCCCTTTACTTCCATCATTTGTCTCATCAGTCCAGGCTGACTGCAAGGACAGTCCTTCAAGCCTTAGGGTTCATGGCATCTTGTATTCTGGTGCTTCCCAATGCCAAACTGCATATGAGGAAGCTACAATGGTATCTCAAAAATGTGTGGACACAGCACTGCCAAGATATGGACACTGTCATTCAGATAATACCTTGCATTCAAAAGGAATTTTTGTGGTGGGCTCAGGAATGTCACCTAAACAAGGGACTCTCTGTGACCCGGCCAGAGGCGAGTCAGATTCTAACGACAGATGCCTCAGACAAAGCTTGGGGAGCTCATCTAAATGGAAAGTGGATACAAGACACGTGGCCTGCCAGACTACAACATCTACATATCAACTTGAAGGAGATGTTAGCAGTCCAATTTGCATTAATAGCTTTCAAGGATTTACTTCTTCCAGGGCAGGTGTTGGTTCTAACAGACAACACAACTGTCATGTGGTACATCAACAAGCAAGGGGGAACACATTCTTATCCTCTATGCAGACAAGCAATGATTTTGTGGGAGACTGCTCTCAGTTTACAGTTAAATCTTCAAGCAAGGTTTCTGCCGGGAGCACAGAACTCCTTAGCAGATGTGTTAAGCAGATGAATTATGGATCCCCACGAGTGGAAATTGGATCCTCATGTATTTCAGAAATTGACAGTGTCATGGGAACTCCAGACATAGATCTGTTCGCTTCTCCACTAAACTACCAGCTGCCAAAGTTTTGCACAAAAAGGTTTCATCCCACAGCTTGGAAAGTGGATGCTCTTTCTTTCAATTGGAGCAATCTTCATGTGTATGCCTTTCCACCTCTGCCTCTCCTCCCAAAGGTACTCCTAAAGGTCAGACAGGACAAGCCAAAGATGATTTTAATAGCTCCAGATTGGCCTCGACAGCACTGGTACCCATTACTGAGAAGTCTGGTAGGAGCCTCCATGGCCTTTGCCTTGATTCCACACCTGCTGTCTCAGGAGAACAGTCATTTACTCAATGTCAAACTTCACTCTCTTCACCTAACAGCCTGGCATATTCTGTTTTAAACCCTGGAGGGTCTCAGCTTCCACAGCAAGTTTTGAATGTTATTTTGGAGGCCAGAAGGCCTAGTACAAGGAAAGTGTACACAGATAAATGGAAGAGATTTTTATTTTGGAGTGCAGCAAAGGAATTTGATGTTTCTAAGCCTAATTTAAGTGTGGCTCTTCAATATCTTGCTGAGTTACTGGACAAAGGTTTGTCCTTCTCTTCTATTAAGGTTCATGCTGCAGCAATTTCTGCTCACTATGACTGTGACCCACCATTGTTTTCTCATCCTTTGTTTAAGCAATTCCTTAGAGGGGCAAAGAATATAAGACCCCCACGTAGAGCTCCTACTCCTGCTTGGGATCTCAATTTTGTGTTGGAGAAACTCACTCTACAACCTTTTGAGCCTGCAGCTACTGCCGAGTTGAAATATTTATCATGGAAGACTGCTTTTTTGTTGGCCATTACCTCTGCGAGAAGGGTTTCTGAATTACAGACCCTTATGGCGGTTGAGCCTTTCTTAATTTTCCATAAGGATAGGGTATCTTTACGTACTAATCCTTCCTTTATGCCTAAAGTGGTTTCTAGTGTGGCTTTAAACCAAACTATTCATTTGCCTACTTTTTATGCAAACCCCCAAAATAAAGGGGACAAGATTTTGCACACCTTGGATATACACAGGCAGTTGCGATATTATTTAAGCAGAACTAAAGGGTTCAGGCAGTCTCAGCAGTTATTTGTTTCATTTGCTTTGGGTTCTCAGGGCAAGACTGTGTCAAAACAAACTATTTCTAAGTGGATTGGGTTTTGTATTGCTTTCTGTTATTCCCATCATGGTAAGGAGATTCCAGCTGGGATTAGGCCTCATTCCACTAGGGCTACTGCCACTTCTACAGCTTTTTAAGGGGTGGCAACTAAAGATATTTTGGAGGCAGCTACTTGGAGTTCAGTGCATACTTTCTCTAAGCATTACCACCTTCCACTTTACTCTAAATCTAGGGCTGGTTTTGCCACTGCAATTTTACAGGGCATTTTGGCAGCTCCTACTGCTTTATAGTTTTGCCATCCTCCCTCACCTTTGCTTTGGGATTCTACCCAAGTGTAAGGACTGCAGCAATGTGAGATGAAGAACATAGTACAGTTTTGTACCTACCATAAATGTAGATGTTCGAAGATCCACATTGCTGCAGTCCAATTTACCCTCCCTCCTTCCCCTCTGTAGGTAGAGGCGGTTGTGTGGTTTGGGTTGTGCATATTGTGGATATTGTATATATTGTACATATGATTAGTGCAAGGGTGGTTGGTTGTTTTTTTGCTGTTTTTTGGTTTTGACCTTTCTGTTTAGGGTCTTCTGACATCTGGGGCAAGAAAAGACTGAGGATATGACGTCGGTCATGCGCATTTGTACCCTGACATCCTGATGTCAGTCTTAAGCGCCTTGACCGACGTCAGCCTAATACTTTGATATTCGGGCCGACCGAGGACAGCGGACTACCCAAGTGTAAGGACTGCAGCAATGTGGATCTTCGAACATCTACATTTATGGTAGGTACAAAACTGTACTTTTTCTTCTTCCAGCTGGAGTACTATTTTACTCCAGATGTCAGTTGTCTTCTGATCATGCTGTACAACCACCCCAGATGAAAATTCCTATATTAATTTGTTCAGCCTTCCGAAACCACTACAGATGTCTGTTGTACTCAAGTGAACAAGTAAATTACTAGCTAATGAAGCTGTGCTCGTGCTTTATGCCCTCATCCCATTCGATGTCTAACCCACCCCAACACACACAAAATGAATCTTTGGGAAATTGCTTGGACACCTCAGTTAAATGGCTTACTACTTACCTGGATGCAAACCCAGAACCAAAATTAATTCAAGAAAAAAGGTTATTCCATTCTTCAAAAACCACGACTGGACTGCCATTGTTGGACAGAGCACTACATATTTCCTTGCACTGTCTTCTGGAATATTGTATTTGCTCATGACTAGGATGCTTCTAACTTCAGCTCATTCACTTACAAGCCCAGAACCCAACCCTGCTTGGTGAGAAGGGTAAATGTAATTGCTACAGGATATGATGTTGCTCATAGCGCGTGAGTATCCCTGTGCCACGCAGCAAAGTTTTAATTTGTTGATGTGTATCACTCTTTTTCATAGATGTGCCTTTGAGTTAATCAACATTATGCGAGGAATTCTGTATTTTTCCTTCAAATTACTTAGTGCCTTTTACTGCCATTATGATACTTCCTCAGGACCTGTCAACATACTTAATTAATTTCTTCCTGCTTTTATTGTTTTAGGTTTAGAGACATTGCTTATGATTTGTATGGAGTGTATGCCATACTGTTTTCTTGTGAGTTGTCAGTGTGCCTAATTAAGATTTTTAACACTGTTTCTTTTTTTATATTTCTTGTTTGGTAATGTAACATCACCGCACAGCAGAAAACTGAAATCCATCTTAATACTTCTTTGGGATCTGTGTATTTCTGCAGCTCTTGACAGATGAGTAAATTAATGCAATTAATGGAAAGAAAAAAAAAGGGTGAAAAGCTTGTCACCCAAGTTGAAGTCTTAAAAAAACACAGCAGGCTGGTGTCTAAAAATAGCTTCTGTATGTGCTACTAAAAGTTGAGATATACATGCTTTAGATTCACCTTTACCTAGGAAATACCTATGTTCTGTAGTTGGTCGGCTGGGAGAAGTTCTGAAGACACCTGACCGGAAATGCTGAATTGTATGGCAGTGCTGTGGTCTTTGAATTCATATATAGATCTTGACATAAGCTGTTTAGCTGTATATGCAATTTGGGTTTCAAGAACAGTGCAGGATATTGTTACATGGCTCTCGTTTACCAATCGTTTTGCTTGCTTTTATGCATGAAGGTATGCCTTACTCCTGGTATCTATAT